>NC_092825.1:133470671-133764685 GCF_039878825.1 Excalfactoria chinensis | reverse complement strand
TAAAGAAAGAGAGAAAGAGAGAGAGAAAGAGAGAGAGAAAGAAAGAGAGAAAGAAAGAGAGAGAGAAAGAAAGAGAGAAAGAAAGAGAGAAAGAAAGAGAGAAAGAAAGAGAGAAAGAAAGAGAGAAAGAAAGAAAGAGAAGAAAGAAGAAAGAAAGAAAGAAAGAAAGAAAGAAAGAAAGAAAGAAAGAAGAAAGAAAGAAAGAAAGAAAGAAAGAAAGAAAGAAAGAAAGAAAGAAAGAAAGAAAGAAAGAAAGAAAGAAAGAAAGAAAGAAAGAAAGAAAGAAAGAAAGAAAGAAAGAAAGAAAGAAAGAAAGAAAGAAAGAAAAAAAGAAAGAAGAGCTCTTCTGGATTATAAATGCTCATTTTTATGTATTTTCTCCCATAACATAAAATTATTGGGTGTCAAATGACCCACTAAACAAAGAAGATAAGCAAGCCACTTAGGTATAGTTAATAGAGTGCAAACTAAAGCTGGAGCAAAATTACATTCTACAAGCCTAGTAACACTACATAGGCAGCAATACTCCATGACCCTTAATTAACATTATAAAATACCTTCACATGTTTGGGAGATTATAATTGCAAGATTTTGCATACACTAAAGTGGTTAAAATTTACTGTGCATTGTTGTGCATTGCAGATATAGGTTAATAAGATCTAGCAGGAAAAACATTACGAGCTCAATTACAGAACAAAAGCTACCTTTTATTTTCAAGATGAGTGTTCTCTGTAGGCCTTTAAACTTTATTTAAAGGCTAATTTCTGCTCTACAGCTTTTTCTTAGGTTGTATAGCAGGCTGCTTATTTGTGCATTATATAATAATTTAAGACACAATCTTTTTTATTAAAAGAAAAAACAACAAAAAAACAAAAAAAAACCCACAGTTATACTATTAGAATAAAAGAGATACATTTAAGCCATATTGGGTTAAAATACAGATTAAAAAAAAAAAAATGAAATTTTGATGTATAATTTGCTCACTGTAAATACTATGCAAGTGTATATGTAGAGAGAAATAAACAACTTCTTATATAAATGTTACTCATTTTCCTCAAAACTATATGCTGCTCATAAAGATCTAGTGCAGTAAGGAGATTATCAGTTGTCTGTATTGTGTTTACATGGCAAAAACTTTACTTCAGAGGGGCTTAAGGGGTGACTGCTGTGAGAAGATCCACGTAATTGATACATGTCAGAGCAGAGCTGACTCCAGCTGCTCCAAAAGAGAACCACTACATCCAGAGGTGAGCCATGAGCAATGATAGGTGTGCTCTGGGAGAGCAGTTTTAAGTAAAGGGATAGTGATATGCAACAGCAGCTGGGAGAGAGGAGTAAGTGCCTTCAGGCACTAAGGTTACTCCATCCTGAAGCAGCTACTCCCTCCAGCCCAGGAGAGGCCCATGGAGGAGCAGGCCATCCTCCTTCAACCCATGGGCACCATGCAGAGTAGATCTCTACTTGCAAGCACAGAGGAGCCCAGAAGACAGCAGCTAATGAGGCTTGAAGAAGTCACAACCCATAGAGAGACCCGACAGAAGCAGCCCAGATGAATGATTTCAAGCAGTTAACCTCATATAGCTGCTCCTGAACTCTTCTCAGGTAAGACAGGATAAAACTAGTAAAACTGAGAAAATTTACTCTACCAACAAGGGGGCTGAGAGGGGACAGACCAAAGGGATATTCCATACATTATGACACCATGTAAATATGAGGGAGGGGAGGGGAGTTAGGTGGGGAAGGGCTGCTCTGGGACTGGACCAGCAGCATTGGTTGGTTGGTGTTGATCAATAGCTTGCTGTGTTTTAGCTTTTGTGTATGTGTACATACATACGCATATATGTATAAAATCACAATTATCTTCTTTCTCTCCTTTTTTTTTTTTTTTTTTTTTTTTTTTTTTGTCTTAGGAAATAGTCCTTACTTCAACTCACAATTTGCACTGCGTTTTCTTCTAATTCTCTCCTTCTCTTCCCCATCCTATTGGAGTGGGAAGGTGTGTGAATGACCATATGGTGCTTAGCTATCTGATGGATTAAACCATAACAGGCAGTTTATTAGGTAAAGCAATACCTGCATTTGCAAGAAAAGCAAAATGAGGAAATCATTACCTACTTCCCATCAGCAGGCAGAGAAGTTCGTCCACTTCCAGGAAAGCAGAGCTTATCACCTGTATTGACTTCTCGGGAAAACAAATGCCATTACTTTGAACATCTCATCTCCTCTCTCCTTTTTATTGCTGAGTATGACTCCATTTAATATGGAATATCAATATCCTTTTGGTTAGTGTGGGTCTGTTGTCCTGGTATATATGTTGTCCTGGTATATATTGCTTCCATGAAGGAAAGGAGGAGTTACCAGACTTGCAAGTCTCCCCTGGTTAGCTTAAGGTGTAACATGACTCTCAGGGTCCAAACAAAATCATATTTTTTAATGAGAATCTCTGTGTTACAATTATCTTAAAAGTATTGGCACTCTTACAATTATACCTATCTAATCTATGCAGATGAACTGTGTGACTTTATACAAAATAAGTCTTGCATTACTTAACAACTTTATAATGAAAGGGGGAAAAAGAAACAAAAAAGAAAAAAAAAAAAAAAAGTGTGTGTGTGAGAGAGAGATAAGCAGCAGGAGGGAGAAAAAGGGAGAGATGGGCAGAGAGAGAGATAACTACTGGGTTCCAGTGTTGGTCCAGCCAAAAGGAGGTCTCCGGTCTGTGAGACTGCTCATCCAGAAGTTTCAAAATATCAAAGTCTTGAAGCCTTCCTCAGTGTCTCTTTAGCACACTTTTATGCCTACTAGATTTATAGTTTTCCTTCAACAGTGTTGTTTGTCAGCAAGTTTGTCAAAAATGAGTTTTTTGGACAGAGCAAGGCTGTCCTGTCACCAAAGAGCTCCTTCCTCTGATCACGTCTTCAGCCCTCATGCTGTTATCATGCTGACAGTCTTAAGACAGTTGAGATAATTCCAGGCACATCAAAGATTATGTGTTTTTTTGTTTGTCTGCTACACCTGGCTGTGTTCTCTCCCAGCTTCTTGTGCACCCCCAGCTCCTCATCGACAGGGCCACCTAAGGCAGTGAAACATCCATACCTCTATGTTCTCTGTTCTGAAAACATCAACATGTTATCACTACAAATTTCATTAAAAATCCCAAACATTATCATACAAACACCTACAAAGAAAATTAACTATAACTTAGTAAAAAACATGATATCACCATTGGAATGGCTTCAAGTTCCCCCAGAGGACACTCAGGTTGGATATTAGGAAAAACTAATTCCACAAAGAGTGGTCAGGCACAGGAACAGGCTGACCTGAAAGTAGGTTGATTTACCATTCCTGAAAGTAGGTTGATTTACCATTCCTGGAGGTGCTCAGTGTTTAGCTGTTGTACTAAGGGACATGGTATTGTGGTGGTAGAAATAGTGGTAGGTGAATGATCAGACTAGATGTTCTTGGAGGTCTTTTTCCACCTTTGGTGATTCTATGAAAATGTCATAGCCATAACTGTACAAATTAAAATTTCTGTGGCAAGTTGCACAGGACCATGTTCAGACAAATGTCAAAGATCTTCAAGGAGATCACAATCTCTCTGGGCAATCCATACCAGGACTCAATGGCCTGTGCAGAAAATAAGCTTTTCCTGATGCTCAGAGTGAACCTTACATGTTTCAATTTGTGCCCAATTTGTATTGGTACTGAGCATCACTGAAAAGAGCCTGGCCTTTTCCTTGCTGAACTCGCACTTCAGTTATATGATTGAGAACAACTCTGATCTTTATCCAAGCTGAACAGATCACCTTTGGACACTCTCTAGTTTGTTTCTCTTGTAATGGGGAGCACAGTACTCTAGGTGTAGCCTCAGCAGTTCTGAGTAGAGGGAATTCTTCCTTCCCTCAACCTGTTGGTTATGTTTTCCCTAATGCAAACTAGGCTACCATTTGCCTTTTTTGCAGCAAGGGCAGACTGTTGTCTCAGGTTCAGTTAGGTGTCCACCAGGACCCCAATATCCATTCCATAAAAGAAATACTTCTGAAAAGTAGTTCAGCTCAAAGCATGGGTCTAAGGCTTAATTAATCTTCTTTTGGTACTTGTTCTGACACCCTGAGGAAAGCCTAGAATGGATAGTGTAGATTTATAGACATAGCTCTTAGACATCAAAGAGCAGGACAAATGAAAATCTGTCCTTAGGAAAATGTCCATCAGGCGCTCTGTGTATGCACTCTTCTCTAAATGTATATTTATTTTTAAATTGTTTGTACTGGCAAAAGTGATATACACATCTCTGTGCTTTTATATACATGAATTAGGACTGAAAAAGGAACTGTTAAGAATAAGATGGCAAAAAATGCTTCCTTTAAGCGGTAGTAAATGCATCAAAATGAGTAATAGTATCTGATTCAGTATCTGTGTTGTGTTAAATTCATCTAAATCTTTTCTGTAGCAGCTGGAGACCAGTATGCTACAATACTATTACATTCTGTAGTCATTTTGTTTGGGTATTGACTATTTTACATGCTATATTAGCAATTAATAGATTTTCTATAATGATAGGGTTTTTACTAACAAGTAGTACTTTTAACCAGAATTTTCAGTATTTATATATGTAAAGCATATTATATTTATGAAATGTACTAATTTTGTATATTGAACCTGTAGTCCTTCCAGAACTCTGATTCAACATTCCAATATTTTGAATTTTTTTAACCAGGGATTTATTTCCAGAGGTTTCTGAGCAGACACTAGGAATTTAAGGACAAACAGTGCTGCAAGATCTGAATCTAAATTCTCAAGAATGAATCTCATGAATAAGAGCCTCTCTGGTCTCTTTTCTGAGAATCCATAGCACAGTTTAAGACAGAGCAAAATGGAGCCTCTCAGCTGGGCAGAGGTTTAGTGCCACAGGAACAACACCATGCCAAACCAGATACTTGAATGTTACAGTAGAGAAGATCAGATCTGTAAATGCTTGTCGACTTAGGAGCTTATGTGAACAATGCATTTCTTTTTGAACTAACATAACGCACAGAGAATGAGTTCTTGCATTTGTTAAATCCATGGCATCTATGCTGTATTTCCTCACATCCTCCTCAGCAGAGGCATATTTTGATATTGTTCTGTTCTGGCACACATATTTTTCCTTTTCTTTTTCTTTTCTTTATCCTGTTTGCCATACCAGAAAAATAATCAACACAGCTTACAGAGATGATGATTAGTGCAAATCAAGGTTTCAGTATATCATTTTTTACACAGTTTTGGCATGGAAACTTTATGTCATTACAAACATGCTATTAATACAATTAACACTTTTTATTAATATTCTTTTAATTAGCTGCCTGGAAAAATTGATCTAAATTATAATTTTATTTTAAAAATTGTAAAGTTAAGATTGCTTTATTAATGTCATAAATTTTGTATCACAGATGCAAAAGTATTATATTTAAGAGGTAACATATTTATGAAATTGGTACACTGTAAGATGGAGGTGGCATTTCTGTCTAGTTTCATATCATTACTGTTGTATGCTTCGATAGTGTTGTATGCTGCAATAGTTAGACTTCCTTGGGAGACCACAGCTTGGCCAGTTACTGAGGTGACACCAATATGGTGAGCAGTAAAAGGCAATTTTATTGAAGCCGATACACACTTATATATTCTATGCCTATCATGTACACCCACTAGAAATGTACATGTTACTAATCCTTATCGCAAGGAGAAGGGCCTAAGCGTCACAACCCAAGGCCGTACGCCCACTGGGGCTGCACAGTCACTAATACTAATTGCAAGGGGAGGGCCTATCACATTACAGTCCGAGGTCGGTGCATTACCTAATACAACACATTACAAACCCAAAATCATGAAATTCTTGTGAAATGAACTGAGGGAAATTTTCCTTCCAGCACAATATGTGTAAATATAGAATTAACTCAAGTTTGTGCTGCAATGGAAACAAATAGTTAAGTTCCTCAAACAATGGCCAAAATGTTTAGTAGTTCAACAATATATCTGGTGCTAAGACATATCACAGAATCACAGAATTGTAGGGGTTGGAAGGGACCTCTTGAGATCACCGAGTCCAACCCTCCTGCCAAAGCAGGCTCCCTACACCATGTTGCACAGGTAGGCGTCCAGGCGGAACTTGAATATCTCCAGAGAAGGAGACTCTACTACCTCCCTGGGCAGCCTGTTCCAGTGCTCCGTCACCCTCACCGTAAAGAAGTTCTTGGGCACATTCATGCAGAACTTCCTATGCTGAAGTTTCAGCCCATTTCCCCTAGTCCTGTCCCCACGCACTACTGAAAACAGACCAGCCTCACCACTATGGCCCCCACATCTCAGGTATTTATAAACCTGGATCAAGTCCCCTCTCAGCCTTCTTTTCTCAAGGCTAAACAGACCCAGTTCCCTAAGTCTCTCCTCGTAGGGGAGATGCTCCAGGCCCTTCACCATCTTTGTGGCCTTCCGCTGGACTCTTTCCAAGAGATCCCTGTCTTTTTTGTACTGGGGAGCCCAGAACTGGACACAGTATTCCAGATGAGGCCTCACCAGGGCAGAGTAGAGGGGGAGGATCACCTCCCTCGACCTGCTGGCCACACTCTTTTTAATGCACCCCAGTATGCCATTGGCCTTTTTGGCTACAAGGGCACACTGCTGGCTCATGGCCAACCTGTCGTCCACCAGGACGCCCAGGTCCCTCTCAGCAGAGCTCTTCTCCAGCAGGTCTTCCCCCAGCCTGTACTACTGCATGCAATTTCTTCCTAGGTGCAAGACTCTACACTTGCTTTTGTCTTAATATCTTAATATGCTGTCTCAGTTCACATTTTCCTTTCTTGTAGTTTATATGTCACTAGCTAAATATACACAACTACTGACTTTTCAAGGAAAAAAAAAAAAAAAAAAAAAAAAAAAAAAGAGTAAAAAACCAAAACCCGGTTCCTTCTTCCACTAATGAGTTCTTTTCTAAGCATCTCATAAGTGTTACAGTACTTTTTAAATGTAACAGAAAGGTTCAAGGAGATGTTCACTTTATTTGACCTAACTGTAAGCAGAAAGATAGAAGTCTGTATAATTGTAGTGGTGATGATGGTCAAAAGTCTTCCTACTTCAGGAGCTTCACAATCACTAATAATCCTGACACAACTCTTAGTGGACTTGATACCAGGTAGTCTAACAAAGAGAAACTAGTAAACCCTTAGATTACCTGCTACTCATATCTATTATGGAAATTTGTAATTTACATTTACATTTTATATCTATTCCATCCTTCTTTTACTACTTCCTTAGACAGGCTAGTAATGTTATTCAACATCCAGAAATAGGACAGCTGCAATTCTGAAATTTGATGATGAATGCCTTTATGTCTTGATCTTTGTCAGTAAACCAATCAAAGTAACTGGAAATATTTATTAATTCAGTTCTCTGAATACACTGATGTTCTTCTATAAATAATTTCACTTGTCTAAATATTGTCACTTTTCTGTCAGTAGAAACTGATAAAATTTATTTTATTTTTAGTCTGTGAGATATTGTATTTCTTAAACATTTTTCTTTCTATTTGATATATCCAATAAAGTTTATTTATTAAAATTTTAATATTAAATTTTAATAAAATTTTATAAAATTAAAAATTCTGTCCATATTTCAAGAAATATATAGAAATAAATGTCTAACTGAAATAAACTGTGAGTTTCCATTGACTGCATTGCAGTTGAGTGACATGTATCTCAGTTTAAATTTTTTGTTAGTTTTACATCTATGCAACATTAAAAATAGTCTTTCATGGCTTTTGTTAAACCAATTATCCACTACTGACGTACATAATCAGCCACTCAGCTACCTAGTTATAACAACCTTGAGTGATTTACTTTTTGTCAAGGTTCTTTTTGTGATTGATTTTGATTTTTTTTTAAATTAAAAAAAAAAAATCCAATAATGAGCTATTTACACATAGAGCTAATCCAGGTAGGTATGTTTTACTCATTTTTATTTTGTTAATTTCTTTCTCTTTTCAACTATTATTTACATTCACCCATTAAATAGTCTATTTCATTAAAATGTGGGATGAATTTTCAAATGCACATTGATAATTAGACATTTATTTAACTAAAAAAAAAAAAAAATTAAACACGAGTAGGTGTTTGCTTGCCATCTCTCTATCTATGTTATTTTTCTCCTCTTATGAGGTTTCTAGAGTAGTCTTTCAATGTGGCTACAGAGTATCCAGAACATCTAGAAAATAGGGCCTGGAAAACCATGCTAGTAAAAATCTATTTTCAGAATAATTATCTTGCTTTCCCCGCTGACTAATTTCAGATGGGTTTTTCCCCTCTTTATTTATCAAAATAAATTTAATAATTACAACAAGCAACAACAAAATAGTATTGCAATTTCTTCACTACACCAGGCACTACACCAGGACTCTCCCTTTTCTCTCTCTTCTCTCAAATGGGAAGAATATTTCTTTAGGAAAAAAGCAATGATTTTCTTTTACTTTGTTCCATCATATTTTTGCTACAACTTTATTTTGTTGTTGTTGTTTTTCTTCTTACTTTTATTTTAACATTTGTTGCAGATTCATTTTCACTAAATTGTTTACTGTCTTTTTGTGAATATTTTTACTGTGCAGTTCCAGAGAAGGAGTTGGTGCTTCTGCTGGACCTGGCCTAGTTCCTTTAAACTACAAAGAGTTATACCATATTTGCATGATGTTCAATGAAAAATCACCAAAAGTTATTATCAAGATTCTCTTGAAATAAATTGAGTACCCTCGAGACCAGAACTGGAAGCTGTATAATTAAGTAAAAACTAAATAATTTTGCTTCATACATCTGGTGGTTCTGAATGCTTTGCGTGTGATCAATTAATAAACTTCCATTGTAAAGTAAAATTGTGCAAAGAAGTACCTTTAAAAATTTTACTACTATAGTGAATCTAAATGAATTTTTAATGATACCACATTTAAAATTATTGTAAATTGGTTGCCTGGCACAAAATTATTTTTTCAGCTGTCACTATTAATTTTTACAGCCCTTTCTACCAATACAAAACATTTATAACTTTCACATTTACAAAAGCAACATACTAATTTGTGAAATTTTTATTCTTAAACCTTAGTTATTATCATAATTACAATAGTTTTAGCCTATTCTCTTTTACAAAGTGACATTTCTTGCCCAAATCTATTATCTTCGATAGATGTTTATTATCAATATTTTATGCAAAATACTCTTGGTTACTTGTAGCCATACCAGACCGTGATTTATAAAATCATTTTCACTTTTAGCATCTGTTCCTAGAAAATGTAAATGACAATCACAATAATGCAGTCTTGGCCCATTCCTTTTTTTTTCCCACAACAACCCTTGAATTTCTTTTTTTTCTTTTGTTGCTCCAGGCCATAAATACTGAAAATCCTAATTAAAACACAGTGTTTGACTCTGTTCTCTTTAGGGATTACAGAAACTAAGAAAGTGAAAGGAATGTGCATTAAAAAATTACACTGGTCCCAACAATTACATCCTCAAAGGTTTAAAATCTTAACTTTTCTTTGCTCTGGGATTGCGTACCTTGTAAGGGAAATAGTTACTGTGAAAAACTAATGAATATAGACATCATTCAAACCAGTTTCACATATACATGAAGTGTCAATGTGAATAGAATTTCAAACAAAAAATCTAAGCAATTATGCAAGGAGGAAAGAATTATATTTGGTACATATAAAAGAGAACTTTGTTACCTCTGACTTAATAGAAATAAGCACGCTTGTATTTGTGTGCATATGTAAAATATGCCCTTACAATAGCAGTAAGGCCCACTTTAACAAACTGGGCAAATAAATGGGCACATTTTCCTGAGCTGATGTCAAGAGTTGTAGGTCAAGGTCGGGTTTCACATAATGTTTTTTTCATGTACAAGGCAACTTTGTTTGATTGTTTTCTTTTCTTTTCTTTTTTTTCTTTTTTTTTTTTTTCCTTTTTTTCTTTTTCTCTCTCTCTCTCTTTTTTTTTTTTTTTTTTTTTTTTTTTTTTTTTTTTTTTTTTTCCTAGTGGGAACACACTTAAGTTAAAGAAGGAGGAAAAATAACTCTATTTACCAGAATCTTTCCTGACTGCAGCCTCTCTGTGATAAGAGTGCCAATTTAACAGCATGGCTGAATACAACAGATGAAGGGAGAATGAAGTTTGTTTCACAAAGTACATTTGCTTTCTCTGTTGCACTATATTAAAAATAAAAGCTAAAATACTCTAATGTGGATAATGAGGCAGAATCTGTTCCTCACACTGCGTCCAAATGAATTATGAATGAAATGACTCCAGTTTACTAAGAAGCGAACAGGGATTTTCCATGCTTCATGATTTTACTGATATTGTAGTACTTAATAAGTGAATGTTTTAATAGAACTGAATTAAGCTTTTTAAGGTTAACATAAAAAAAGATTGGATATATTCTATAATATTAACTACTTCCCCCAGTTAAGATATTCTTAATTTGCATATTTGTTTTCAATTGCATCTGATAGTTTTCAACTCTAATAGTACTTTATATCCTACCTATATTGAAAATCACAGTAGGAAAGACTATCCAAATTTTGGGAATTTTGTCTTCTTCAAAGCAGTGAAAAATGTCACAAGTCATTAACTTTACTGTCACATATTTCATCCATGTTTCTTTGCTTAATCTTGGTAGACTTTGTTTAAGGCTACCACAACATACAAGAAACGTAGAATTTGGTTTTCTCTTTAACTTGTTCTTGGCAACCATAGTTGATGTGATCTTAGTTATAAATTTTAAACGATTGGTTGGACAATCACTTCAGGTCTTAACTGAACATTGAATTCTTATAAAAGAAAAATAGATTTATATAGTAATCAGGTCTTTTGCATATCATTAATAAAGCTATTCAGATCTGAATCTTTAATGCATAAACAATTACTAGCTTCTTCAGAAGCTTTTTTTTTTTTCTTTTCTGAATTGTCTCTGTAATACTGCAGAAAAAAATGTTGCCCCAACTCCCTCAGCCTATCCTCATAGAGCTGATTTTCCAAGCTCTTCACAAGCCTCATTGTCCTTCTCTGAACCTGCTCCAATACCTCCATGTCCTTTTTGTATTGTTTAGTTCATTAAGTATGATGTACTGATGTAGCATATCTAAATACAAACGCACTACAAAAAAACATGATTTAAAACAGAGTTCCACTGTACCAAGGTCAAGAATTACTTGCTGTGCCTCATCTAATAGAGTTTAGAATACATTACTGGATATAATGAAGAACCAGATGTGTAGAAGATAGGTATTGGAGTGGCCCATGTTTTGGAGCCACGATATTTTATGAGATCTAACCTTGAAATTAGAAAATAACTAAATAAAAAAAAAGCATGTAAGCAAAACCCAGTAATCAATATACCCTGTTTAGTATGCTCTTTCTTTCCCTCTTTTGTACCAGAATAAAAGACCAAGCACTTCAATAAGGAAAAGAGAAAAAAGCAACGGTGAAAGTAGTTTAAAAATGACTATTGCAAAACAATAAGTCATTGATGTCAACGTCTGATATTCCTCTCCTCATATGTATAAATTTCAAGTTCGTTTCAGTGATAATCTTACTTTCTTCTTGATTCTGTCTCTTCATTCTCATGCATTTTTCTTATTTCTTCCTTAGCATAAAATACCCTAATATATGTATATTTGCCATGAGTGTTAAAATAGATCACTTCTCAAATATATATGTGAAGAGAAGAAAAATCCCAAATAAACTTCGGAGAACAGTAATGTGTGCAGAACCACTTACATAAATTCACTGGAAATGTCACTGTGGCTACAGACCTGATTGCAACTCAGAAGTTTTCCTTTGAGTTACTGTAAAGTGATATGTACATCAATTACTTTCTTCATTAAAAAATATATCTAATACTTTTTCATCTCACAAATATCTTGTCAAATGCATTTGTAATGTATGACTGTATTACAAGAAACAGAATTTCCAACAGGTGTGATCATTTGAAATAAGCCTAGAATCTCACTTAGAATCTCACTGAAACAGACCTTACAGTGTATGCGACAAGGGAATTAGAAATTCAGTCCAATGTTACGTATCTAAATTCTGGTAGACAATATCTTCCTCTGGGGGTCTTCAACATTATCTGTTTCTCCCTGTTCACTAGATAAGAGAGACACACATTTGAAGGATGTTAGGAGTAGTAAACACCCAAGCAGTACATGCAAACAAATTATTCAAGTGAATTAGATATAAATCAATAGAAAATAAATTATCCCTTATTTCTAAAACAAGTCTTTCTTTCACACATTATTTGTACCTTCCTGAACCTACAATTCTCCCAGATTTACCAGTCTTTTGAGGGAAGAAATGTTTGTCTATCAATATTATATACTTCAAGGCCTGCATCTCCCTGGATCCTCCTTCTGACCCTTCTTGTGTACAAATGTCACTTTGGCAAGTCTACAATCATTTGGGACCTCCGTGATTGGCCAGAACTTCTGGTAAACACTGGAAAGTGGCTTGATGAGCACTTCATCTCCCTTGGTACCTTCAAGTAGATCCCATATGGCCCCATAGATTTTTGTCACTATAAGTGGAATAGCAAGTCTCTAGCTTTTTCCTGCTGAATTAAGGCAGGGGGGGATTATTCTGCTTCTCATCCTTGTCTTCCAGCTCAGGAGGCTTAGTATCCTGAGGATAAATGATCTAACTGTTAAAGTGCAAAGAAAGCACTGAGTACCTCAGCCTTTTCTTCATCCTTGATAGCAATGTTTCCCATTGTATCTATTAAATGGTGGAGATTCTCCTTGGCTCTGATTTGTTTTAATGTATCTGCAAAATGGCAATCTAGCTAGGCTAGATAGTCTTTGCCTGTCCGGGTAACATCCTTATACTTCTCCAAAATTGCCTGCTCTCTTTACCAAAGATGATAACCTCCTCTTTTTCCCTCAAATCTCAGCAAAAAGTCTCTGTTCAGCTAGACCAGTCTTCTTCCCAGATGGATTGTCTTACAACACATCAGGACAGCCTGCTCCTGTGCTTTTAACATTTTCTTCTTGGGAATGTCTAGCCTTCCTTGACCCCTTTGTCCCTCAGGACTCTCTCCCAAGAGATTCTTCAAATCAGTGCCCCAGATAGTCCAAAGTCTTCTCTCTCTGTCAGTTTTGCTGATCCCCTTCCTGACTTCAAAAAGAATAGAGAACTGTGATATTTTGTGGTTGCTATGCTCAAAACATCTTCCAACTATCACATCTCTCACTAACCGTGAACAGCAGGGTACTTCCCCTGGAAGGCTCTTACCAACTGTGTCAGGAACTTATCTTTCATACACTCAAGGAACCTCGTTTCCTCTCTTCTATATTGTATTTCCAAGAAATGTCTGGTAAGATGAAGTCCCCAACTAAAATGAGGTGTAGTGATTGTGTGACTGACTGCTGCTAGTTGCTTGCAGAATGTTTCATCTATCTTTTCATGCTGATTGGGTGACCTGTAACAGATACTCCCTGGGATACCATTTTTGTTGGCCCTCCCCTAATCCTTACCTACAAAGACTCAAACTTATTATATACCAGCCCTGAGCTCTACAACATCAAAACACTCACCAATGTACAGAGCTAATATGAGTAGCATCAGTACCCCAGCTCCACTTATCTGAAATGTTGGAAGGTACTTAATTGAAACAGTATTATACTACTTTGGAAATGTACAATCCAGAAATCCAGATCTAATTAGGACTGCTTTATTTGCTTTATTTTTATTTTGAATTACAGGGAAAATATATTTCATCTGAAAACAGTAGAGCAACTCAGGCTTTGCTATTAGTACAACTTTGTCTTACTCTATAAAATATAAAAAGCACCATTCTGTATAACAGGGAAAAAAAAAAAAAAAAAAAAAAAGCAATATTAAAATTAATCTTTATTAGAATACACAATTTAATCAACATAGGTAGATACAGTTAAAATTCTATGTGATAGCCTTTCACTAATAAACAGAAAATAAACAAAGCTGGTCAGACACTGATAAATTCTCTCTCTAGGAAATACTTTCATAACAGATGGTCGCTAACTGTGTAATTTACAAGAAATGTATCTCCTGGTAGTCACTTTTAAAATTAAAAAAGAAATAAGTCATAGATGTATTACAATTATAGATCTTGAGTAACTAGAACACTCCTTGAATGTGTAAGCAGAACAAAGCAGAGTAATGTGAATGATCAATATCTAAGTAAATAGTGCATGATATACAGTATTTGTATACTTTTCCAAATTACCATCCAAATATCTTTTTTTTTTTTTCTCATGTGTCTGAAATGATTAAATAACTAGAGAAGACTAAAATGTCTTCTATTTAAGTCCTTGATTTTTCTTTACATGTTTGTTTTCTTCTAGTTCATTTTATTCATGCAGGTTTGTTTCTTTTTTCTAGCATTGCATAATAAAGCTATACTTTGGGTAACTTTGCCAAAAAAAAGCTACCAACACACACAGCCTTATAATCTTCAGCTGTCTTACATATTTAATAAATGCTTTGTTTCCATTCTGAATAGTAGGTGTGGAGATGAAAGCTTTGAAGACAAGATCACATAACCTGTTATGCTGTTTCTCAGTGTTCCAAAGAAGGGAGAATAAAGATGCTTTCATCATTCCTGTGGTTTGGAATGGTTTCACTCTTGACATCACATTTGTGAATGTTTACATCATTCCTGTGGCTTGGAATAGTTTCTCTGTTGACATCCCATTTATGAATATTTACAATTATTTACTCTCTGCAGAGTGAAACTGTTTATGTGTCACTCACTCCTTTTGTGAAATGACGGTATTTCTTCAATAGCTCTCCTGATTTCAACTTTTTAACCTTATGCTTCAAGTCTAAACCTAAAGTCTTTGCCTTTGATGCTTCCTGATGTGGTTTAACACTAGTTGGCAGCTAAGTACCACACAGCCTCCTAAGGCTCCCATGCCTTTTAGACACTTTAACGGGAGCAATCCTAACTAGAGTCCAGACAAATTCCTGCACCAGAAGGATTTGTCTCCTCCTGTCCAAGATGTCTTACCTTTTACATTTTGCGTGCTCACAGACCTTAAGTTTTCACTGCGGTAGGGAATCATTTTTACATTATGCATTTTTTCTATGCTCAGTGGGACAGTGGGAGGTGTAGCTGATCTCTAAGACCTAATAGTATGTGGTATGCTTTTACACAGTCCAACCACCTCATTATTCATTACATTTCATGTATCACATTTGGCTCCATAGAATGTTATGGTAAGCTGACAAATATAAAGATATTAAGGTGTTTGTGTAGTTAATATTTCCTTTGATGTATGATTTTTAAACTACTGTTATAAACCAGAAAGCCACTAGCAAGATAGATTACCTTCACCCTTCCTGCTTCCTCCAATAAAATAAAATAAAATAAAATAAAATCCACGCATTACAACAACTGCACTATACAAGATTTTAGATGAATAATACAGTAATAAGGAAGCCTCCACTCATCAGTTGAGTAGTTTCAGAATTAAAATACAATAATTCCCACTTTAAGATAAAGAAAGAAAAAAAAAAAAAAAAAAGACATTTATTTAGAAGAAAATACTTTAAAGTTTTGTTTGTGTTGGGTTATTTTATCATCTCCAGTGGCCATTGAAGACATTTCTGAAGATGATCACGTAGAGTAGCACAGGGTTAAAAGAGACCTGAAAATAATAATAATATTACCAAGTAAGAGAACAAGCTGCGTGATTGCTGTGTGCTATGAGGCCTCCTGTTCCCTCATATGCCCCAGTGTTTCCTGTTGCAGTTTAACCCCAGATGTCAGCTAAGCACAACACAGCCACTAGCTTACTCTCCCCAGATGTCTGGGGAGAGAGTCAGAAATGTAAAAGTGAGAAATATTTTGGGTTGAGTTTACTATGTAGAGCAAAAACTGCATATATAATCAAACCAAAACAAGGAATTCATTCAATTCTCCTACCTCAGTCTTTCTATTGGTCCAAATACTCCTTAGAGATCATTACATCTAAATATTGTGATGAGTAGACATCTCCAAGAGTCTTGCTGATTAATCTTCTGCCCATTGTTCTATTTACAGCCAAAAGCAAATGTGTCTTTGCAGGTATCAAACTGTAGTGATATGACATCTTTTACTGGAGGAGGTGCCTCACAAACTGTTAGTTATTAACATAAAAAAGCACGGACATAAGCATGTCAACTGTTTTGGAACAGGTAGCAACAAACTAACAACTGTAAGACTTGCATTATGAATTTCTTCATTTGTATATATACAGAATTCATTTGCACAAACTAAATGAATCTGCTCTTTTAAAGCAAACTGAATAAATTATGGTCTGAACAGCATGATCTAATAGCTGGAACAGTTGGCAAGATTATATTCAAATATCCCAATAGAAAGCAAATGCAACAAAACTTTCTGAACAGATTTCAAAGCATAAATTTAATAGCATTTTCTGCAGATTTTATTTTATTTTTTTATGACAATGATCATCTCACTGTACTAAGATTTAACATGCAGTCATGTTAGTTTATTCTTTAAAATGAAATCAGTGTGAGACTTTAGTATTTGTTTATCCGATAAAAGATAGAAAAGTGAAAGAAAAGAAAAATGCACTTGAGAATAACTCAATATACATAAGTATTCAGGCATGAATTATGCCAAGGATTTGACTCTAACTTGATTTAGCTAGGGTTAGGGTCTTCTCTACTGTATTTGGACATCTAACGTTTGTCTAAATTTTATGTATCCAATGCATCAATGCATTGGTCCCACTAGACAGACACTTAAGATCTTCTTAAGTTGGTAGAAAACAGATTTTTAAGGCTGCCAAAAGAGAACATTATTTTAGTCTACCATAGAGGATTTAAAACACTTTTATTTTTTTTTATTTTTTTTTTTAATGTCCTGTAAAGTACTAATCAAGTGACAGTACTCCCTGTAGATGCTGGATCACTTTGCTGAGACAGATTATCATTATTGATTTTCTATATCCTTCATTCACATATAATCTCAATAAACAAGGTCTCTATAACTATGTCTTTGAAGGGAGAAATCAATGAATGATCCACATGATCACTGATCTGATAAATAGGGTTTATGAGGCAATGTTTTGGTAGCAGGGGAGCTGTAGAGGCAGCCTCAGTGATCAGAGCCCAGCACTGCCCCATATTAGAGCAGAGCCAGTTCCAGCTACTCCAAAGGGACACACTGCTGCCAGAGCAGAGCCATGAGCAACTCTGGGTGTGTTCTGGGAAAGCAGATTTAAGATAAGAAATACTGCTGCACAGCAGCAGCTGGGAGAGAGGAGTGAGTAACATGAGAAAAACAGCCAATTGTCACCAAGGTCAGTGGAGAAGGAGGATAGGAGGTGACCCAGGAGTGGAGCAGAATCTCCCTGCAACCCAGGAGAGGCCCTCTGCAGCCCCCAGGCACCACACAATGCAGATCTCTTCGTGCACCCATGGCAGATGTAACAGTGCATGAGGCCTGGAAGAAGCAAAGCCCATGGATACCCTGCAGGAGCAGTCTGGGCTGGAGCTGCTGCTCCAGCCAGAGCCGCAGCACATGAAGAGCAGCCTGCGGTGGAGCAGGAGGGCTGGGGGAGCCACCACTTGGGGACACCCATGTGGAGCAGCGCCTGAAGGGTGGGCCGCATTGTACAGAGCTGCTGCGTTGGAGCAATTCTTACTGATCCTAATCCCTTCTTCCCATTCCACTGTGATATTTGGGAAAGAGGTAGAAAAGAAGGGATTGGAGGGAAAGTGATTTTAGTTTTAGTTTTCATTGCTGTTGTCTGTTAGTAATAGGCAATACGTTATGTTACTCTTTTGCTCATGGCATTAATCGGTGTGTGATCTCTCTGTCCTTATTTCAGCCTATGAGATTTTTTTATCATATTTCTTTCCTCTGTCTTTTTGAGGAAGGGGAGTGAGAGATCAGTGTGAAGGAGATTAGTTGCCCATCAGTGTTAAACCACCAAACCTGGGGCTATCATTATCATAATAATAGTTTGACAAAGAATTATTGGCCAGATCATAGAACCTGAGATTTATTAGGCTTCCATGGCTTGAGATAAAAGCTATAATATCATAAAATAGTATCGTATTTTCCATGGCCTGCTACTGTCATTATTAGAAGAAATTGTACATATTCTCCACTTGTACTAAGTGCTCTAGAAAGACATCAGATTTTTGTCTCAAGAAGATAAGTCTTTCCTAGTGCCAGTAATAGGAATTGTGGGATTACTGTCTAAGTATCCATCTCAAATACTGATCTGTCACAAGTATAGACATTTAGAATTGATGAAACAAAGCTCAGAAGCGCATATTCTACTATATTATTTGTTTTGCACTATCCTTTTGATTGAAGTTCAAATATCTTCTCTTATAAAATTGTGTTAAATGAGAGTTGCAGATGCTGGAAAGGAGTCTATCCTCTAATGTCTTTCCTGTATATCTACAATAGGAGTTATTATCCCATTACTATCATTGCTGTAGAAAAGACTGGTAATTTTGGTGACAGTGAGTAGATTATAACAGCCTTTCGGGCTTGCTGCACAGAAAGGGGTCCAAAAGAAAAGGAAACCAACTGTGTGGCTTTATCCTATCCTGCTGTAGTTGGACTTTCCATGTAACAATTTTCATGTGTTACATTAACTATCAGAACTGCTATATTTGAAACCAGTTATTTATTTCTTTCTGGACAACACATTACAAATAATGTGTACTGTGTACAATGGTGAGATACCTAGTTTTGGATTTCTAAATTATCATGCCCTTCAGGCTAGACAACATGGAGATCTCCATATCTGTACTGATTATGAGCAAACTTTTATCTCAAACTTGATGCATCCTTAGTGTACATCATTTATCATTACAACTTCTCTGACACCAAGAAGTATCCCTGAAACATGAACAATTTGTGAAATTATATGCTTGTTTGTTTGTTTTATTTTAATGTGTCTGAATTTTTATTTTTTGTTTGCTTTTGAGTTCAGTGATTCTAACATAATGTGAACACTTTACTATGTTTCATTGGTTTTACTGCATGAAATATGGATTTGGTGTGAGTGTTTGAGGAGGCTTTTGAACATGCACACTCTGCTGACATAAGTTCTGGGGGACTTGGAAAAGGAAACAAATTCACAGTTGATAAAATCCTATTGCAAACAAAACTGGGCACCTCCAGACCATGACCAGATATTGTCTTGAAGAGAATTATTTTTGAACAACATGTATCAGACAGGAAGTAAAATAACAGCTAAGTGGTGTGTGGCAAGAATTTCAGGCTTGGGCTTATCCTCTGCTTCTTTTATTTATTACATTAGTACTCACAGTCTCTCCCTTTTAACATATTTCAGTACAAAAACTTTGAAGAAAAGAATTCTATATTTCAAGAAATCCAGACAGTAAAATTATTATTTATAAAGAAGATATTTCTTGGTACAGAAATACAATAAAAAATATGGTAAAAAAAATATTTTTTTTTTCCCAGGAAAAATAAAGTAATAATTAGTGATATTTTTAGTCCTACAAACATCTCAGTTGGCATGTTTGTTAATACACGAGCACACACAAGCAAAAGTACTGTTTTCTATCAGTTTTACGTGTTATACTCATTTTTTAAAAAAATTATTATTTGTTATTTTTACAGCAAAATGAGAAGTAAGGCAACAGGAGAACAGGAGACAATATACAGAATACTGTGACATGAACAGTTTTTTTCCTTCATGAATTAGCATAACATCAAAATGTTCACCACATTTGTATAAAAGAACAAACTGACTGAAATATAAGGCAAGAATTGAAAAATACCTGGGAATCTAATGGAGTGGTATTTTACTTTTATGATTATTTCTTACTGAAGTCTTTGTCTAAAAATGACAATGTATGTTCAATTGCAATTATAAAAGCCATCAGTTACTATTGCGTGTTCCAGCTTATCCATCTTCGTTATTTCTTACAAATGCCAGTGTAAATGTAAAGTGTAAAGTTCAACTGTGCTATCCTATTCTCAAGAACGGCACTTCTCAGAAATTGGTCTCATATTTTAGTTTCTGCATGATATGATATACCCAAGTTTACAAATAACTGTACTATAAGAAATAAGCTTTTAAACTTTGCACATGACTTGAAACTAAGAATTTAATCATATAGTTTTCAAACTGTTCTTTAAAACCTCTGCCTATATGCTGTGGTTGGTCGATTATTTTTTAACTTGTCATCAGAGACTGGCATGCTCTATCAGCAATATTTGATGGAGAAATTTATGAACATTAAATAGCAATAGGCTCCTTAAAATTTGATGTGTGCTAGAGCTGGTATCAGGTAGTAAGCTTTCCAGGAACTAATAAAGGCAATTCAAAAAGTACATCTCCTTGTCTATTACTTATAAAAGCAATCTTCCTGAGGAATGGATTGTGAAGATGATATGCCCCAAGTGCACATTGCACTGGAAAATGCTTATTGCATCCATAAGAAAGTGGAAACAGTATAAATATTGTCTACATAAGAAGTATTGAAAGAGAACATATATCACACTCTGACAGTGGGGTTCTGAGGCAATAAAGATATGAAAGTATTTAGAGAGTTTAAGGCAAAAAAAAATGAGTATTCTAGTCTGCCATGTCCATTTGGAGCAACAAATTATACTGGGACTATGGTAATCTGATGCTGTGGAGAGTCCTGTTTTTCATGAGCAAAATAAACTGAAGTCTCTGTTTTTGCTGATTTTCTGCAGATTAGATGGAACGTGGTACAGCAGGTGTTCATCAAACTACTTTGTGAGAACCCTTCTTTGTTTTCTGGCTCAAAGCTTGCTTTCTGAGGTGTTTTCTAGTGATAAGACTATCACTGATTTATGGAGGAGGCAAGTGATGGGTGCTACCGTACGACAGCATCACTCTGTAGGCATCTGATAGCACTTTCCTCCATAGCTATTTGCCTCTGGAAAAGAGTGCTCAGGAGTGTTTAAGGATAGAAGATCTGGCCTGGGACTAAATAGCTCCAGCTTGGTATGGGAAAATTGGGGAATGATGCCATCGTGTCCTGTGAAAAACAGGATGCAGATGGGCATCCTCGCTCACTCTTATCTGCTGGCAAGGCCCGGAAGATGGGAACAAAGAAGTTTCTGCTGAGATCCCAGAGCCAGAATTTTCTACTCCAAGGAGAGCTGACTCAACTACTTTGGATTTGAGCTGTCACTCCAAAGAGAGAGCTGACACGACCATTTTGGACTTATAAATAAGTTGGTATTACAATTCTTCATCATCGTTTTCATGGTCACCGTCATCATCAGTGGTAAAACGCCTGATGACCCACCACTAATGAAGACCAATGACTGAACTACAAACCTCACTGATGGTGACTATCTCCCTCTTGCTTCCTACAAAGACTCCTTGCTTCTATTTCCAGTCTTTACTATTGCCTGCCTTCCCTTCCCCATCACAATATATTATAATAGTATGCGTCCTCTCCTTCTCCATCTCCCTGATTAAGATTTATAATAAACTGGTCGGACCAACAATTGAACCGTTGTTCCTTAATCTCATGCCTGGTATACATATGTCAAAGAACCTTGCCTCCCTCCTATAAATTGGAGCAAGACATACTTGTAAAAAAGATACCTACTAAGCCAAACTCTCCCTTGTTCTATTTGTGCCCAGATAAAGTTTTGCTACAGAATTCACTAGAGTGATGGCTACCTCTTTTAGAGAGACTGAAGTGAGTGGCAAATATCTCCTTTTGTTGTTTGTTTTCCCATCCCTTTGGTAATACAGGGAAATAAGCTTAATGATTAATCATTATCTCTAGCACACAGGCATGCACATTCAGTTGTCTGATGCATTTATTGGATTTCATCTAAGAATGTGACAGTGAAATGTAGCAAGATGATGGACAATTTAGTCTTGTAGCACTGTACTGCCTGAACATAATGGTTTGTTTTCAGTCTGTTGTATAAAATGTGTACTCCTAAAGAGCGGTTAATCAAAAGTAGTTTGTAGTTTTAAGAGTTGGTAAAGATTACTAACTGATAGATCTTTTGTAATATTTCAGCTACATTCTACATATTATTTTTGAACTAACTGGTCATTTTATTCTGCAGTTTATGATTCTAATCTAATCAATAGGATAAATTGATGTGCAAGTATTTCTTATGACTATACACTGGAATAACTATATTCAAAATTACATTTAAGCTAGCACACACTTAACAAAAATACAAAACAATTAGGTGGAATTTCTATTTTTATTTTTTAATTCCGCATTTCCTTGAGGGAAAGAAAAGCAAATGGCAATTTAACATAATCTTAGTTGGAGGTCACATACTCTTCCTTCCCCCAAAGGAATTTTCATTATTCACCTGCTTTTAAATATAACTAGCAAATAAATCTTTCCATGTGTTTAAAAATGCTGACAGCTGTTATCACATCTGAGTTGTCTGGTTTGAAGAACTAGCAATTGTAGAGGTTAGTGTGTGTTATCAGAGTGTGAGATGTGTTCCCTGCTTGTCCTAGAATCAGTTTCTAATTGGTCATTCCTCTTCGTGACCTGCAAAGCTAGTTTGAGCTGGTCTCTAAGGAAAATTGATTGCTTAGATTTCTTAAAAGTCCTTTCATGTCTCTGTATTTGTTACTCCTTTTTCTTTTCTTTTCTTTTCTTTTCTTTTCTTTTCTTTTCTTTTCTTTTCTTTTCTTTTCTTTTCTTTTCTTTTCTTTTCTTCTTTTCTTTTCTTTTCTTTTCTTTTCTTTTCTTTTCTTTTCTTTTCTTTTCTTTTCTTTTCTTTTCTTTTCTTTTCTTTTTTTCTTTTCTTCCCTGTCTTGCCAGAAGCTGTCAAAATAAATAAATAAATAAATAAATAAATAAATAAAAATTGTATTG
This sequence comes from Excalfactoria chinensis, assembly GCF_039878825.1. NCBI lineage: Eukaryota > Metazoa > Chordata > Aves > Galliformes > Phasianidae > Excalfactoria > Excalfactoria chinensis. Next base: position 133,741,790 of record NC_092825.1, on the reverse strand, counting down.
CACTTTATTTCTAAGAAAATGCCAACACATTTTTAAGGTAGCATATATACCAACAGCTTATAATTTAAATATAGACAACAATTAAAATGCTTGTTATTCTTTCTTTTAAAATACTCAATATCAATACTGTAAATACTAACATATTATTTTCTTAGCTTCTAAAAAGTGAACTCATATTAAAAGTAAAAGTAATCTGTCCACGTGGAGGAATAAATAAATAAATAAATTGGAGTTTATTTTCATTACTATGTTTTAGTTCTAGGAAAAATAAGGTGTCTAAAGAGATGAATTCTTTTCTATACTCTGGTTATAACATCTAGTAGTTGACTCAGTTTGCATGTCTATTTTCTTATTTCAATCAAACAAATGCATCCAATTACTGAGGGAAACTGAAATACTGGGGGGAAAAAAAGAAAAGTAAGAAGAATGCAAGTTTTTTTTTTTTTATATTTAATCTACAGTTTTTTGTTTCATTTGTTAAATAATTGACATGGACATTTTTCTTGTTATTTTATTGGACAAAACCAAAAGAATTAGAAGAGCTTGGAATACAGGTAAAAATACAAATTTAAAAATTAAAAATTAAAAGAGAAGACAGATTAGATCCTTTTAATCATAAAATAGTGTTCCTTTTTATCACAAAATAGTGTTAAAAATTGGAGTTTAATTGAGCTTCAAGATTAACCTTGGACAGTCAGAATGTACTTGTAGAATATTAATTTACATGTGTTTTATGAAATATGCCTACAAAATAGAAATAAATTTACATGAAATGAAAGGCTTCACCAATAGTATTCAATTATCATTCTGAAAACACTTGAAGTGAGAGAAAATTTATGGATTCAATTTTAAATTTTTGAAGATTTATGTAACTTAGTATTTAGACCTTGATCTTTCCATCAAGGTGCATTGTCTTACCTTAATATGAAAGATCCTGTATTAGTGAATTTTTTGAATATTGCTGCCATTTGTATTCCTTGTGGCAGAATAAATCTTCAAATTTGATTCAAATGTGCCCTCTATTTTATTGTGCAATTTGAATTCTTCAGTATTAACACATTAGAAAGTACAAGAATTCCAACATTTTTCTTAATATCCTTCCCTCCTGTTTAGATTCAAACAGAATTCTCATTGACTACTATGACATGAAAGGTGATTACAGGTTTCCCACTTTGAATCCATTGTTATTATAAACCTTACACTGTTATTGCTCTTAAAAAATCCAGTTGTCTTTGAAAATAATTAACTATTTCACTTTGCAAATACGATATGGCACTATGTTTTACAAATACATTAATAGTTACATAGAATATAGAATTCACAAAACCTCCAAACTGTTAACAGGAAGAGAAACGGAACATGTTTTTTTTGTCTTCTCTGAACTGTTTGTTGTTATTAAGCGTTGATTTTCAGGAGAACCACAGACAGATTGTTGTGCCAGATATGTAAGGTTAGGAAAAAAGACTGTCCTTGCTCCAGTTTATAATCCCGCTGTGACTGATGAAAATTCTTCATTCATTTTAGTCCTTCTCCATTTCCAAAAATGCCCCCAAACTTTTGTGTCTTTTGATAAATGATTTTTCTCCCATTTCATCACCATTTCTTTCAGTTTTCTCTGAACTTCTGCAATAACACAGAAAAGATATAATCAAGCCTAAATAATCAGAATTGTGGACAAAGACAGATAATTGATTAGTATGATCACATAGCTCTACTTCATTCTGAATGAAAATTCAGCTTTGATCCCTTCTTGGAGGTGTACTGATGATGCACAAAAAAATTCTAGTCAGAAGGAGACAAGGTGTTTGCAACGAATTCTTGCAGTTTTTGTTCTGCAAGTATCATTTTCCTAATCTCAACTTTCTGTGCCTATGTAGGTGATGCAGGCTGTTGGCAAAGCTCTTTGAATACTCCTGGGCAAAGCAGTAGCTGAATTTAGCCCTTCACGTCCAGTACCCATGTAATCCTAGTAGATACCATTGTCTTGCATGGGCTACAGGAAGACCAGAAGGTGCAGCAAACAAAAGGGTGCACTAACACATTCAGCTTCTTTAAATTGTGGCTTATTTCAGCAGAACTGGAATAGGAAAGACTGATTTATTTCTTTGTAACTTTTCAATCATTACTACTTTTTACATGATTACCTGAACCAATGTTTACTAAAAGTGCCATGCAGCAGGTACTACTTGTGTATCTCAGACTCAGCCAGGCATGTACATTACTGATTCTTCTTATCTCATAATACTTTTAGTATTTGTAACACAACACTAACTTAACAGACAGGGAAAAAACAAACAAACAAACAAAAAAAACAGAATTACATATTTCCACTTACACTTAATTTCACTTTTTTTTCCCCCCTCCCTAAGAAGTGAGTATTCTGGGAATCCAATACATGAAATAAATAGAAGTTCTTACCCAGACTAATTTTTTCAAGTTGCGTTATTTTGTGGTTTTATATATATATGTATATATATATGAAGAAGGGTGACGAGGCTTGTGAAGGGCTTGGAGAATATGCCCTACAAGGAGCAATTGAAGGAACTGGGGCTGTTTAGTCTGAGGAAGAAGAGGCTGAGGTAAGATGTTATTGCTCTCTTCAAATACCTGAAAGGTGATTGCAACAAGAGCGGGGCTTGTCTCTCCTCACTGGTGACAAGTGGCGGAATGAGGGAAAATGGCCTCAAGTTGTGTCAGGGGAAGTTTAGGTTAGATATCAGGAAAAAACTTCTTTATAGAAAGGTTGGTTAAGCACTAGAAAAGAATTCCCAGGAAGGTGGTTGATTTACCATCCCTGAATGTGTTTAAAATCCATTTGGATGTTTTGCTCAGGGACATGATTTAACGGAGGGTTGTATGGTTAGGTTGCAGTTTGACTTGATGAACTTTAAGGTTTATTCCAACCTGAGCAATTCTATGATTCTAAGAGTAATATTTCATCAAAAGTCTCTGGAAAAAAAAAATAAAAAAATCTAGGGAACTTAGTAGGAATGCTACTGAACAAGTCTGATGCATTAGTTTCAAAACAAAAACAAAAACAAGGCCAATCATACCACTTATTTTGTTTTGTTGCTTTCTGGTTGTTTTTTGTTTGTTTGTTTTTTATATTTTAACTAGAAATAAATTTAAAAATAGGTTACGTATGTTATAAAGTTAACATGTGGTGCAAGGCAGTTCCTGATCACTCAATGCAACTCAGGCAAGCCAAAAAGTTTGACAACCATGGACTAGTGTAAGAAAAGACTAAATTTGTTTGCTTAAATTAAGTTTGCTTTCTAATTTAGTTTTGTAGACTTTTTAATAACCTTTGCTCTTGTGGATGGCGTAAAGTTGATGTTAGGAAACTTACTGCTAGGTTCTATTGCAGGTAAGTGTGAAAGGAAAAAAGAAAAGAGATGATTAGTGGACAGCAAGGAGAGAAACATAATTTAATATATACATTTAACAACAACAAAAAAAAAAAAAAAAAACATCTTTTTTTCATAGTTATACACAGTGGGAAAAAGCAAATCAGATAAAGTTTTAGTTTTCTCAGATGAGCTACGGGTTTCTGTAGCAATCTAAAGAATATTTTTAGACCACGTAGGAAGAGTCAAAGTATGCTGATTTTAATTATGTGGGTGGCTAAAGAGATGGTCATTCCCATAGTCATGTACTTCTTCATCTGAATTTGAATGATCTATTGTGGCTGACATGGATCAGTCATGAAAGGATGAAGGCATTCTCTTTCTACCTTGGGAAGTGAGAACTGACCTGGCATTGAGTTACACCAGCAACTGACTGCAGTTACTTGCAATTGCAGCTTACTCATCCTACCACTATACCAGTATGGTCTTTAATGTAACTGCTATCTATATGGTTTTGTTACTGGCATAATGACCACAAGGTTTGTAGCTGAAGCAAGTGCAGAGGATCAGATAATATTTAGAGAGAGAAAAAGTACCTGAAAAGTTTTTTTCTTGTCTTTACAGGTGATGCTAGTTTTGTATATACCTATCTTTCTAAAATGAAGTGAAATGCAATGAAAATATATACATATATAAGTTTACTCGTTTCTTTTGATATAATGTTCCCTGAAAAAAAAAAAAATATATATTGCATAAAAGCTGTTAAATTACAGTTGTTGTTTTTAACAGTAAAACGTGTCACATAAACGTCAGTAAACTCTCTTCAAGAAGTCAAACTGTAGATGATAAAAGGTTTAAGTTTTTTCTAAGTAGGAACATCAACTGAAAAGCCTTTAGGCCAGTTGATGTATATAAGGTCAGAAAAAATGTCACTTGTTTCACAGAAAAGACTGAAGGCATGTCTTTGTTCAAGTCAAGAGATATTCTTTGTGTTATGATACAGAATTAGTAGGACTTGTCAATAAACTTGGTTGAGGAAATTTCGTGCACAAACTTGTTAGAAGTTTTAATAAGAACAAATAAACCTTAATGCTTTTTTTCTTAGTTTTCTGTTTAAAATATTTCTTTGGGAGCAAAGTTGAAACCTAATCTCATAAACCTTTTCCTAGACTTTTCTAGAGATTATTAAAAAAAAAAAAAAAAAAAAAAAAAAAAGAATCCTGCGACTAGGTATCAGACATTTCTCTAGGAAACCTGTTCTAGTGTTTAACCACCCTCACTGTAAATAATTTTTTCCTAACACCAAATCCAGACCTCTCTTGTGCAGCTTTTTGCAAAAAACCTCATGTCCTGTCATCAGTTATCAAGGAGAGACCAGAACCTCCCTCTCCAGTTCCCCTCCTCAGAGAGCTGTTGAGAACAATTGAAGTCATCTCCTGTTCTCCAGATTAGACTAGGCAACAGCCTCATAGGCTATCCTCAACCTTTCCTTGTAGAACACACCCTCCAACTCTTTTATAAGCCTTGTTGTCTATGTATGTACTCTTTCAAGTATTTTTACTTCCTATTTATATTGCAAAGCCAGGAAATGAACACAAATGTAAGGTGAGGCCACACTGGCTAAATATAATGGATGCTCTTTCATCCATCTGGCTATGCTACATTTAATGAACCTCAAAATGCAGTTTGCCCTCTTTGCTGCCAGGATACACGGCTGACTTATGTTGAGCTTCCTGTCAACCAGGACACGCAGATCTCTTTCTCTGAGATACTATCTAGACACTTGTCTACTAGACCATAAAATAACAACCTAAGGGTATATGTAGGAAAAGTGAGAGTGAAGATGAACAAGAGTTTATGTGAAAAAATAAAAATTAAAAACAAAAACAAAAACAAAACAAAACAAAAAACCACAACTAGAAGTTAGTGAAATAAGTACACAAGACAAAATTATGGCTTCAAGATGAACTTGGACAATTATGCTGACAATAAAATAAATTTATAAGTGGTAATTGAATACAATTAAATCTTAATTGTGTGTTTGTGTATTTGCAGAAAAAAAAAAAAAAAATTGATCCTTAATCATTACTGTCATGAATCTCAGCATTCCAAATGAAAATTTGTCTCTCAAATACAAATGCACCATCAAATCATTAGGAGCAAGACCCTCTCAGACAAATTCAATTACTGGGAGAGTTCTTGTCCAATGAACAAGAATCAGAGACTCTGAAATCAGAACAGCTAATATGAAGGAAAACTGACTGGCAAAGTATGCATGAATCTGGGTACTCACCCCATGTGTGGAGCCAGGTGCATCTCTAAAAGTGAGATTCAGGGTTAGCCAGAATGACTCCACCCAGAAATACAGTGTGCTTTGAAAGGAAAATAATGGCAAAAAATGGTTCAAGGAATACAGTACTGAGAGAGGGCTGCCTAAAAATACTCGTAACAAGAATATACTAAAGCCTCCTTTCTCAAAAGATTTGGAGATCTATTTAGTTACTGCTTTAGGCTCTTGAGCATGAGGAACATCCATAAAGACATACCCAGTAGGTCCAGGGGAAGGATGCAGGTGGTGTGGGAACTGTTCTTTTATAATGACATGCTTATTAAAAAAAAAAAAAAAAAAAAAAAAAAAAAAAAAAAAAAAAAAAAAAATGTGTGAGGCACATTGTCTTTTGTGCCTGAGGAAAATCAGGCTCACATCTGCAGCACTTTAGATAATTCCTTAATCTCTAGGCTGGAGAGCAATTAAATGACGTGCAATTTACATTATATAGTGAAACAATGAGGCAGCTTCCTACCATCTATATTAATGCTCAGTCCCTTCAAGTAAGAGGTTCAGGATTTTTCTTCCTTTATTTTCTCTCTGGCCATGAGACCGTTTTCCTTTATGTGAAGAGAAAGAATATCTAACAGTAATGGATTTGAAGTTATCATTCTCCTCTTGATGCACAAGTTACTCAAACAAGTGTAGAAAAGCCCTGTGACACTTTCATTATTTTAACTAAATTTTACTGAAGTCAGGGGGATTAATCACACATTATATTGCAGTTTAACAAGTAATAGTTATCTTTTCACAGTTTTTAACCAATGGTAGGAAGATTTTACCTTCAGTTATAAATTGATTAAGATTTAATACTTTCAGATATTTTATACTGATTCTTTTTGCAGCAAGCTAATGAGCTCAGTTCTCACAAAATGGTCTCAGGACGTATTTTTATTTTTATGTTTTTTAAGTTAGGAACTGTCTGAGTATTATATGGACAGCTGTTAAGGGTTTGCAAAGCCCTGTCAAAACAGAAGTGTTCATCTTTTTTGGAAACCATAAGCTAAAGAAAATTCACTCCTAAAAATTCTATGGGCAAGGCTCTTAAATTACACAAGACTGTGTAATTTAGACATCAGAATGTTTGATGACAGAGGCACTCAGTTATCTTCTTGTCTTGCACCCTTTAAAAGGGATTCACTGTACTTCTGAAAAAATGTCTTGCTCTGTAATTAGGTACATTTTTGCATCTATTTTCCTCCTTAAAAATATTATTCAAATTGCAATATGTATTTTGATAGAAAGGCATTGAAACTTTCTACCTTTAATCGGGACACTTCATAGAGATTTCGCTCCAATATGGCTATTATCCAGCTTCTAAAATTTAGATTAATTCATATTGTCTCATATTTGTACACAAAACTGATCTTCAAAAATCATTGGATTTAGAAATAGGAAATTCTGTACATGTAAAAAAATAACACATTGCCACAGCTCTTAAGCACCAAATTATCTACACGCTGTATTTGACATGTACTCCAGGGCACACACAAACCTGGAAGTGCTCCAATGACAAGAACCTGAAAAGTGTAACACCAAACAAATAACATAATTCTCTGAAATAAGTCTTATTTTTGTAGTAATAAAAACAAATTAATAAATTCTCATTAGCATCCTCAAAAGAATGCCTACAATCTGTCAGAAGAGATGAAAGTCCCAACGATCTTACAATACCAACAAATAAAATAGAAAAATTCTAGTAATAGTGTTATAAACCATTATCTCAATTATTTTAAATATTACCAAGTCTGGATGTATTAATTTGTGAACTTAAACATGTATTTTGAGTTGGAATGTTATATATCTATTAGAACAAGGAAGGTAACTGGTTAAGTATTTCATTTACTGTGTTACTATAGGTCGGAAGCATATTAGTGTTGGTATTTATGACCTAAATTTCTTCAAAGATTATAATTGTGTCAAAAAATTTCAAGAATTCATTGCAATTGAATAGAACCCACTTATGCCTACCAACAAGAAGCAGTTGCAGACTTTTACAAACTAGGAAAGACTTTAAGAGTGCACAGCTGGCATATCAGCAGTTTTCTTCATCAGTCACACAAAAGTCCTCTCCTATTTGTACCATCATTCAGAAGCAGCCTGTAAATATTATTTTTACTTTTTTTGCTCAATTACTAAGTCTTTATGTGGCAGGAGGTGAATGCTTATGTTTTATGAATCTGTGACCAAAACATAATTACCTTTAAGATCCATCTTTCTGTTTGTATGCTGTTTGCCATTTTAATCTCCTTTCAGGACTCAAGTTTTTATTTGTTGGTTTCTGAATGAATTTCATGGAAATACTTAAGTACTCACAGTCAAAGGGGATTTTCAATCCTGTATAAACAAAAATAACCTTAAAGAGAAAGTCACCAAAATAAACAAAACAGCTCTACGTGTCAGAGATTTCCCATGGCAGAAGGTGGTTCATGGACATGCAAGCAATATTTTAAACTGAGCTCTCACAAAATATGGTTGCTACTATTAAAACAAAAGCTAAAACCACTGGAAGTTGAAAAATGATAGACGGAGCTTCAGGCATTATATTTATGTAAGACTGACTCCATATCAGGTCATGAGGAAGCTCATGAGGGTGGTGGAATCTCTGCTTTCCAATTGTTGCTTACAAAAACTTCTGTATCTTACTCCATAGTAGCTAAACAGATTTTAGGTGTCCTGGAATTTATGCCTTTTAGTTATATAATCTCATACCCAGCTGCTCCCTTCATGCTTGAATCTCTTTCTCCGTGTTGGCACAACTGACACTCCCTCTAAGTCACTGCAGCTTTGCCTAATTTATACTCCTCTGATATGTATATGTATATATGTGTGTATACACACACACACACACATATATAATATATATATATATGTGAAAATACCAGTTTGAATCCACACAGCCTGAAGTGATATTTTATTAAAAATTAATGTTAAATACTTACTTTGAAAGTTAAAAAAAATAATCTCTTTAAGTGATCCAATCTCACAGGGCCATCATGCTCAGGACTGCAATCTCCATTTAGAGTTAGCATTTCAAACATGCTTCTGGATTACGTGATTTTTGGTAAGCTATTGTCTCCCTTATGAATATTACACTTGCTCTTCTGGATGACATTTGTATGTGCCAAACTTTCACCATGTATTTATTGTACTAGGTTAATTCCTCATGAAACTCACTTTGTTTTGCTGGCCTAAGTGAAGTAGCCAAGTTGGGGGGAAAAATGGCTTTATAAGGATAGAAGTTATAACTGATTTGTCACATTTTTGTGTAGATCCAGCTCTATGAAAGAGGAAGATGATTCAGCAAAGTGTAAATTTCTCTGTAAGCTTTAGTCCTTTTTCAGTATGTGGAAAATCTTGGCAAGACTCTCAATATGTTTTCCTCTCAGTGACTCCCCTGAAGTCTCTAAAGTGGAGGAATGCCACTTTATTTAGAGAACATGACTCATTCACAGTTACACTTAAGGACCAGTACTCTTTAAATGCTAAGGAAGTGTCATTGGTCTGATCTACAAAAGCAGCAGTTTGAGTTAGAAAGAAAGGCTACACCAAATGTAGATAACTTCCTTTGCTTGATGAAGGTATTCATTGAGTAGATTAATTAGAAAGTAGAATTTAATGTTTCATACTGTCAAAACAAATCTCTAGAAGTGGATCATATGAAAGGTATGCTTAAGTTGGGTATTCTTCCTCAGTTCTGCAAAAAAGACATTTGATAAAGTATAAGCGATACATGTTAAGAAGTAGTAGAAGTTTGGTAGTTGTTTTGTTGGTTTTTTTTGTTTGTTTTGTTTTGGTTTGGTTTGGTTTTTTTGTTTGTTTGTTTTTGTTTTTTCCTGAGACAGTGTGCATGTTTAAATCGCTAATTTGAACAAATTAATCTCTTCTGTTTTTCTAGTTCAGGATCAGTGAAGAGACCTCTGTCTTTATGATGGTTCTAGAAAATCAAAGTATCTAGAGTTTATGCCAAGATTTAATGTCACTACTGATTATTTAGCTATTGCTTGCAATTAGTGTCCTTAATCACTGCCTGAAGTAGCATCTCTGAAGAACTGATTGAGTTAAAGTTTCCAGATGTCTGTACTGAACATGCACATATTAGCCTGTTATTTATCCTAATAACACCTTTATTTTTGAATTATGTACAACTTGGCCTAGGAATAATCAGCCAAGCAAGAAGCTCATGTTTCCAGGCCCTGCAGATAGAATAGCTAATGATATTAAATCAGACAGGCGCTTATGTGATCCTGGAAAGCAGTTTACCACTGATCTAAGATGCTCATCCAGCTTCTGCTAAGTAAGAACAAACGACCAGATTTAAAAATAAATAAATAAATGATTTATTTGCTGCTCTGAAATGTAACTTTTGACATGCTGTATAATTAGATATTTGCATGTTATAGCAATGTGTTGTTTATGTACAACCATGTCTAAGCTGATGTACTTAGAAACTTTTTGGAGGGAAGGAGCCAGCTGAAGACAAAGGATGGAAAGAATTAGGAAGATGAGTATCTATGCTTTAGGGCTCTTTTACCTTTGTCATATTTTATATTTATCTCCATTCCTTTTTCCTTTATCAAATTCATATCACCCACCATTGGAATAGATAAATATTTAGTTATGATCATTCTAGGTACTCAGGAGACCTGCAGATTAAAAATTAGAAACCTTCCACTTAGGCGTTCATTTTGTGTCCTTGACATCGAAATATTGTTTCATACAGTGTCTTCATCCAGATCAATTCTAAGTGCCCTGCACACTTTTCTTACTATGCATGTTGACAACATAATCACAACTCATTGTCAGAAAGTTTATACAGACATTCAAACTGTCCCTCCTGAATTTTCATTCCTACTGTCTTATACTACTGACATCACTCTAAATAATTCTTCCTCTGTCATTATTGTAGGTACCCCCTAAAGGCTTGAGATGGCAATATCTATTCTTTTACAATTTGAAAACCAAATTCTGTATAATGCTGAAGCAAATGAATCACTGACTAATCCCTGAGTTTATTTTTTTCCTTGAAACTCTGGTAAACGGTCACTATTTCTTCAGTTATACCTGTGTTAGTTGCTGGAGTGGTAAAATACTATTTACCTTGTACAGCAAAGCTATTAACAGTGTATTCATTGTAAAGCAAAACTTCTGAATGACTCTGGTCATGCAAACACAAAGCCCATTAGTTTAAATACATCTTAAATACAAATGGACCAACCAAGTTGTGTCTAGTCTAAGGAATGTAGGGCCCTATATGCCGGCCCGACCCTACCCGCAGAGAGGTGTGCTGCCTTCCTGGGGCACAGATCAGGGACATTTCAAAGATAATTCCTGGGTTGATTTGGCCTTCAGACTATTATCCACTTTTAATAATTCAGGCTGGCGGCGAGGAAGTTGATAAGGAAAGCCTGAGGTCTATCAAGAAAGACTTCAGGGGGATGGGGCAAATACATGAATCAGGCTGGCGAATGTGACGCCCGTCTTCAAAAGACGGAAAGATGATCCTGGCAGCTGCAGGCCCATCAGTCTCACCTCGGTGCCTGGGAAGGTTATGGAAAGGATAATCTCAGATATCATCATGGATGAACTTAAGGTCAGCCAAAGGATCAGGCCAAGTCAGCATGGGTTTCTGAATGGTAGATCCTGCCTGACTAACCTGATTTCATTCTATGACAAGGTGACCCGCTTAGTAGATGAAGGAAAGGCTGTCGATGTGGTCTACCTGGACTTCAGTAAGGCCTTTGACACTGTCCCCCATAACATTCTGGTAGAGAAGCTGGCTGCCCGTGGTTTGGATAGGCGCACACTCCGCTGGGTGAAGAACTGGTTGGATGGCCGGGCCCAGAGAGGTGTGGTCAATGGAGTGGAATCCAGTTGGCGGCCGGTCACAAGTGGCGTCCCCCAGGGCTCAGTGCTTGGGCCACTTCAGTTTAACATCTTCATTGATGATTTGGATGAGGGGATTGAGTGCACCCTCAGTAAGTTCGCAGACGACACTAAGCTGGGAGGGAGTGTTGATCTGCCTGAGGGGAGAAGGGCACTACAGAGGGACCTGGATAGACTTGATCGATGGGCCAAGGTTAACGGAATGAGTTTCAACAGAGTCAAGTGTCGGGTCCTGCATTTTGGTCACAACAACCCCAGGCAACCCTACAGGCTTGGGGAAGTGTGGCTGGAAAGCTCCCAGACGGAAAGGGACCTTGGTGTGCTGATGGACAGTCGGCTGAATATGAGCCAGCAGTGTGCCCAGGTGGCCAAGAGGGCCAATGGCATCCTGGCTTGTATCAAGAATGGTGTGGTGAGCAGGACTAAGGAAGTCATCCTGCCCCTGTACTCGGCATTGGTGAGGCCTCACCTTGAGTACTGTGTTCAGTTTTGGGCACCTCAGCACAAGAAAGACATGGAGGTACTGGAGCAGGTCCACAGAAGGGCAACGAGGCTCGTGAAGGGCTTGGAGAATCAGCCCTACGAGGAGAGGCTAAGGAAGCTGGGGCTGTTTTGTCTGAGGAAGAGGAGGCTGAGGGGAGACCTTATCGCTCTCTTCCAGTACCTGAAAGGTTCTTACAGTGAGAGTGGGGCAGGTCTCTTCTCACTAGTGACAAGTGACAGGACGAGGGGAAATGGCCTCAAGTTGCGCCAGGGCAAGTTTAGGTTGGATATTAGGAAGAACTTCTTTACAGAAAGGGTGGTTAGGTACTGGAATGGGCTCCCCAGGGAGGTGGTTGAATTGCCATCCTTGGATGTGTTTAAGAGCCGTTTGGATGTGGTACTCAGGGATATGATTTAGCAGAGTTTTTTTTTTGTTTGTTTGTTTTTTGGTTTTTTGGTTTTTTGTTTTTTTTTTTTGTTTGTTTGTTTGTTTGTTTGTTTGTTTTTTTTCTTAGAGATAGGCTACTGGTTAGGCGGTTGGACTTGATGATCTTCAAGGTCTTTTCCAACCTGGGTAATTCTATGATTCTATGATTCTATGATTCTAGTATTGCCTGTTCTACAAATCAAAGAGTAATAAGTGAGGATGAGTGAGATATTTTCAAAGCACACTCCTATCCCACCTGAGACAGTGCAAGGAAAGGCAATGGCACATAACCAGTTGTAACTGAACCAAAAAAAGGCGATGCTCACAATCAGTTAAGTAAAGAAAAGTTTGCTTACCTGTCCCAAGGATCAGGGCTTGCCAATTACTCCAAGAAATTGGATCTCCTTCCCTTGTGGTAGCCAGCCTTTAAATGGGAGGTGAATTTCTTCCCCCCTGTGATCCCAGAGCTGGCTGTGTCCCTTCACCAGGTACTCACCAGTTGGTTCAGGATGCGACTTTATAATTCCTGTACAGGCAGTGATGTAGGTACAGCTGGTTTGAAGGCAACTGAATCTGAATTCAAGCTATGACTGCAACAGAACTATACATAGAAAACAAGATGGTTATAGAGCAATGAACTTATTATCTCTGCAGTTCCAAGTGCTCTTGTCAAAATTCACCCTGGCCAGGAAGAAGCCAAACTCCAATTCAAGTTGCTATTCATTCTCTCATAGGCTTCTTCATTTTACTGTTTTCCCAGATTTCATTTTTTATTTAATACTCTTGCTATAGTTTATATATTCTCAAATGTGTTCAGTTGCATTCTGATCAGAATCTTATATAAGGCCTTACTTTTTTGTAATGGTAAGGATTAGCCACTGAAACAGTGTACCTGGGGTCATGATAAATTCTCTAAAAATGTGAAGTTTTTAAATTGAGATTTGATTTATTTCTCAAATAGAGGTCCTTGCTCATCCTGAAGTTATGAAATTGATGCAGAAATCACTTCTTAAAATTCTATGGTTTGTGTTATGCAGGAGGACAGACTATTATTATTATAATTCCTGCTGGTCTTAAAATTTATGGAACTGCAAAACATTTTATATATTTTATGTGTATATTCCTAATTCTGTCTCTTTCTGTACTGTTTTTTTTTCCTTGGAGGTTTTCAGAACACCTTCCAAATGAATTTAGTATTGTCTCTGAGTATTATTTACATAGTGTATATTCAGCTGAATACATTGCCATTTATCAGTACACTGTTTGTGGTCCTTCAGCAAGCTTTCATTCTGTGTGACAGTGTTCATATCCATGCCAATTTGAATATTTTGTGAGTAGAATTTCATTTGACACTATATTGAATATTTTAATAAAAAGCTAGATACATTGCATTTACTTCATTTCCCCCTTGTCAACTGTTTTTGTCACTTCATAAAACAAAGTATTCAGATTTGTCTGGAATGATTTGTACTTTGTAAAATTACTTCTGATTTTGATTGTGGATCACCACGTGAGAGGTGCTGAAGAGCGTTGTAGATTCTTTCTTTGTGCACTGAAGCCCTTAAAATTTAGGAGGTGTGACAAACCCCACCCTTATTCTTGAATGTGAAGTTTGTTCTTATGCTCTTCCTAGTCACTTCCCACAACTGGCAGCTGAGTTTCTAAGACTCTCTGTAATGGTCACTGTCCATAAATGTATGCTGAGATCTACATTTATTCAGTGTCTGTAATAAAGTAGTGTAATATATACATTTTCTTTTAGACTGTGGCACAAAAGAACCTTGGGGTTAATGTTAAGTACAACTGCTCTTTGAGAACATTCTCAGATGTGAACTCCATCTCTCATGCTGTTAAATGTGAAGTAAGCCAGGGGACTGCTTTCCTCTGGATTCTCTTCCCATCTCCGAAACCGTGCTGCTGACTATATGAAAGACTGTTTTTAGCAATATTTATATACACAGATAAAACTCTCACACATCTGCATTCAGAAGGCAGAGGAAAAATGAAGTTAGTAGGTTCAGCTAGTAAAGGTTTAACATAATTATAGAAGATCAAGTCTGAGATACCAATTAGATAAGGAAGTTAGTACTTCAAAAGTATTCTGCTATGTTCAGAATGAAATTATATCAACTGAAGATGGGATCCTTTGATCATTCATGTTCCATGACAGTGTAGAGGTATGTAAAAGTACTCTTGGGGGTAAAAAAAAAATAAATAAATAAAATAATAATAATAATTGAAAAACTATGTTGCAAATTTCTATGTTTACTAATTTTTTAAAACATCTTTATGATTTTTTTTTTTTTTCTGGGCTAGAATTTAAGCATATTTTAAAATCAATAATAGCTCCATAACTGAATTATTATCATCTGGATAGATTTATAAAAGGGACAGCTCACTAAGTAAATATTTTCTTCTAATTGTGCTTGTAAATGTTTGTAAAACCACTGGCTGTTGGCACCTGTGTGGTCTTGCAGCTTATTTGCTTATGGAGTTTGTCACAGAGAGTGTTAGCAACCTGTTGGGTTACCAAATGTCTGAAATAGCTTTTTGTACAAAAGCACTTTAAAAAATCCCTTGAGTAAATTCTGGTAATGGAAATTAACAGCAAGAAATTAAATATGTGGTTTAAATCAGAGATTGTGTCAGCAGCTTGTATTTATTTAGAATAGTGACTGGATTTCTCAGCCTTACCTTAGAACCAATGCAATATATATATATATATATGTATTATCCCCCCCCCCTCCCCCCAAAAAAAAAAAAAAAAAGCATTTGTGTTCTTTAATTCTGATGGATAGGAGTTTATAATAATCAGCAACAAGAACAACAAAAAAAAGTTGTTTCACTGCAACACAGTAACTTGCATATGAATGTGATAAAAATCTTTATTTTGAGGGTTGTGGAGCACTGGAACAGACTGACTTGAGATGTGGAATCTTCTTCTCTAGAGATACTCAAAACTCTCCTGAATGCTTTCCTTTGCGACCTGTTTTAGTGAATCTGCTTTAGCAGGTGGTTAGAATAAATGGTCTCTGGAGATTCCTTCTAACTGCTCAGACTCTGAGACCCTTGCAATTAGAGCTTCTGTTGGAAACAGAAATTCTATGTGCTGAGGTTTTAGAGGACTAGACCTATAATTTGCTCAATTACTAGTGTTAAGAAAACCATAGGGGACCTGAGTAACAGCAACTCTTAACCAAGCGCTTTGTTTGAAACCCTATATGATTTATCAGGATCATACCCTCTCTTTCTCCAGGATCTAAAATAATTTGTGTAGCTTAAATCAACTATTAAATGAATAGTTAGGAGATAAAATCAAACCCAGATCTAATTGGCATAGCTTAAGTTTTACATTTATTGCTTGGAGATAAAATGGGGGTAGAATAACTATTACAACAGAATTAAGGAAAAGAAAATAGATGTGTTGCGGGGCCTAGGTTAACTTTTATTTAAAACACATGGCTGATGGAGGCAACAGTCTGTGAAAAACATCTGATACTACTGCACTGTAATCTCCCTCTTCCAGAGAAACATCATTCTGGGTTTTAAGGGGAAAATATTAAATCTTAGACACTAATTCTGGAAAATATATGAAAGCATAGGAGGTTTCTTTGACGATGCATGCAGTTTATTTATATGTGTGTGTATCCATATGTAAAACACCACAATATTTAGTCTCCTAAGAATTTTAACAGAGGTTAAACAGAGGTTTAATAGATACAGACAAATTCAAGTAAAGTAACAAGGATAGAAACGTAACTACTTTACGAAATATTGCCATCTGAGGAGACAGAAAGAAAAATTTAAAAATTTAACCTGAAACAGTGCTCATATTCATTCAGTTCCAGTATAGTGGGCATTGTGCTATTTTGCTTTTTGCTGTTGTTGTTTTTGTTTTTGTTTTTTCATGTTCTCATCCTCAGTATTTCCTTTCTACCTCCTTCTACAACTTCATAGTAAGAAACATTGAGTAATGCTTGTCTATCAAGTGTTGTTGATGCAAGGATCAACAGTTATGTTCAGTAGAGATGATCTGTTTAATTCTTGAATTAAAGGATAATTTCATTTTGTTGGGACTTCTGAATTTCAGTGCTATAATGTTCACTGAAAGACTTACTTGAAAGTAAATGTGTATACTAACTACAGTGTACATCAAGCAGCTGGTTAGTCTGATCTGTTTTGGCACTGTAATAATATGCTAAAATTGCATGAAAATGCAGTTCTTCTCATGAAATCTTGGGAACAAGTCTGGAACAACCACCTTACATTCAGATATTGGAAATATGGCTGTATTACTTCCAATATCTAAACTAACTTTAGTAGCTCTGGGTTAGTCTCCACACTACCACAAAGATGTAACAGGGTACTTGTGGTGAGTTGCAGAAAAACAATTTACTTTAAAAAAATGCTGGTTTATTATATATCTACTTAAGAAAATAAAATGCTGAACCAGATTACTTCTGTACTTTTTTTATTTTTCTGTAAAGCTCTTTCTTGACATGTGTGAGTATAGATATTGAAAAATATTAAATTATGTAGGATAGTAATTAAAAGTGTAAGTCGTAAATTAATTTCAGAATTATAGAAATGGAAGTAGATGCCTTGAACTTCCTTATATTGAAATCAGTTTTGGAGTCAATTGTCTGTCACTTTGTCCTTCCTCCAAACTTTTCCCACAACAAACTACAGCTCTATTAAATTGTATTATCATAATTTGAACCTAATTTCAAACAACTTTTCAAATTAAACAATGTCTGATGAAATTGACTGAGATACAGGGAAAAATAAAAAAACAACAACAACAAACCAACAAAATAATGTTTCAGGGAAAAAAAAAAAAAATGTGGTATTTTTATATATGGATTCTGGAAATAAGATTTCTACCCTAAGACTGGAGCATCTGTCTACACTGTGTATTTCCAATAGTATTTATGGAATTTAATTTTCCATTTAGAAAATAAATTCCACCGATGTGATTTCTGTTAATTTCCTGATGCTGATTTTAGATAATTGTATTATAATGTGTCTTTTAATTTTATTCATTATTTCATACTGTGCATTCTATTGAGTTTTTAGAGCATTCCTTTTTCTTAGATTGCTAAGCGGAATTCGTATTTACTGAAAGGTTTGCTCATGCTTTTTTTTTTTCCTTCAGTGTTTCCAGCTTTGTCATAGCTTAGTTACCTATTTCAAATAGGTTATAATTTGTTTTGTGTTTGTTATCTGCTGTAAGTTTACATACATTTAGCTTTAATAAGTTTGTTTTAAGTCTGTTTTATTTTTCCTTTCTTTCTTTCTGTGTATGTGATAAATTCAGTAACATTTCAAATGGAATCTGTTGAGCTAATGAAGGGAGGATTTTCTACTTCTAGACCGTCTGTACTGTTTATCTCTCTGACAGTTTTATGAACTTAAGTGTTCTCCAGTAATTAGTACAAAGAATTTCATATGTCAGTAGCAAATCTTTAAATTTCAATACAGTTATTTTAGGAAAATTAGTAAATACTCAGCTTCATTATAAATAAGTAAACTATAACAAATAAACTGATGCTGTGTATCTGGGACACGAAACCCATATCCTGTAAGTTTGAGGGCAGTGGAAGTTTTGCTACAAACTTCAAAAAATCCAGACCACTAGGGAAAGCAAGAAGAAATGAAAGAATACAGTGAGTAGACCGGAAAATACCTGCTGTCAAAATAAATATACTGTTTCAGGGCTTAAAACACTTGGTTTATATATTTCTCCATTCCACTTCCATTGTTGTAAATCTAAATTAAAATTACTGAAAGGAAAACCATATAGTCAATATTTTGTCATACAGCAATTCAACAATACAATCCAAACATCATGTATAAATGTGCATTTACAGCTACGAGAACAGTAGGCTCAGAAGAAACTTTGGAACAAGAGCCCTTCTGCCAAAATTGATGGGGAAATATTTCTATCCTAGAATACAAGCTGGATTAAAAAATAAAAAATTAAAAAAATAAAAAACAAAGCAAAACAAAAGATATCCTTATGCTGAAGCAAAGCTAATGTATAGATTCTCTTCAAATTTATTATTAATTAATTAATCAATATTAATTAATATTCTGGAATTTGTTCATGTCAAATACTGATTATTTTAAAATCAGAGACAATAAAATAAATTTTTATGTCGTGCAAAAGGTTATTTATTCTTGTCATTGTTGATTATTTTTTTAATTGTACCTTTTTTACACATTAATATATCTCTGCAGACATAGATAAAAGCATGAATTCAATCATTTTGAACAGAGTTTAAGTATATATATTACACAATGTACTAGCTTTAAAAAATAAAGGATTGTACTAATGGAACAGTGATATCTAGTATTGCATGTCTTAAATAAAATTATTCTCATTACTATATTTACATGGAGAGGAAAAATGAGAGAAGAGTTCAGCGGTTATTGACAACCAGGATCTGTAAAAAACAACATTTCACTTTTGTGTGGGGAAAGCACCTCCACATTAGTGTGATTCACCATGTTAACCTCATATGCATGAAGATATTTTGCTTTCTCAGAAGTTAAATTAAGATTGTAAATTTTTTTAGTGGACAAACACGAAGATGAGTCTGAGTGGTTATAAGACACATTGAGAGGTACTGCACTGAAATTATTATGTTTAAGTCATGAGTGAAAAAATGCATTTGTTTCAAATGAGAAAAAGACTGTAGATCATTATCTAATTCCTATGACTGCTAGTAGCCTATTTGACTGTGTCCTCTTGGCTTTTGCTGGTCTGCAGATACTTGTACCTGCAGAGGTAGAAAACTCCGATTGAGAGATCTTTCCTGCTTAATAACATATTTGGTTCTATATAATGAAATTTTCCTACAAGTGAAGAAACTGAAGAAGACAAAATACTCAGTTAAACACAGACATTTATGTCAAATTGTGTCTTATGTAAAAAAGAACAAATGAAATTGAACCTATGATTTTTTTTTTTTTTTCTTTACTTTATAAGTAACTTTGTCATAGCCATAAAATAGAACCAAAGCAGAATTCTACTAAAGTGATTACGCTATAAAACCTTAACATCCACTTAAGGCTTCACACTTCAGTGTTGTACTTGTCTCCCTCTATAAAAACAGAACATACTGCGTATTGGTAAATTATGCAAAAAAAAGATTCTCATAACTCTTTTAGCAAAATCAATCTAAAATGAATTTAATTTACTGTGCTAATATATCATACAAATGCTTATTACACTCCTGTTTTTATACTTCCATTATTGTTGTGATAATTTTTATACATCAGAATATGATTAGGCTCTTGCTTAAAAGCAAGTTTAAAATCTATGGTAGTTACAAAGGTTTAAATCCTTGACTCAATTTGCATTGCTTAGCCTCCATTTATATTTCTGAAATAATTTAGTTTATAAAGTCTATAGTTAAGTAACATTATATGCATGGAAAATGAATTTGTTCATTCAAGTATGATTTTATACTGATTTTAGTCCTTTATTTTTCATTGAGTTAATCTTCCAATAAAATAAAGCATCTGAAAAGCAGCCAGAAGTTCTACAAGACAAACATTAAATATATTTAGAGAGCTTTGTTCAATAAAATCCCAATCAAGATAAAGCAAAAGAAAACCCCAAAGTTCTCTGTTATTTCTGTTATTTCTTATTGCATATCTAGTTTCCAAGCAATGCACCTAGTATTGAATCTACTTTATGACAACTCTGAATATTTTATCTTATAGTTTAAACATGACAGAAATATTATGAAGTGAAACACATACTGTAGAAATATAGTTAAAACTGTTTTTAGCAATTTATGGTAGATTTAGGACTTGCATTTCCTTATTTAATAAACAAACAAACAAACAAAACTGAGTAAATTACAAATCAGCAACTCTAGAGTAAAAAATGGCAAAAAGACAGATTTCATACTATTCAATTTATTTATCCATTTATTTATTTAAAAGGAGCTTCCTCAGGTACTTGGATATGTAGGTACTTAACCTTTTTATTTCTCAGTCTAATCACTTCAGGAATTCATGTTGTCCATAGTGAAAAATAGGCTGGGGGTCCCTGCAACAGTCTTACTATTTATTTATTTGTAATTAGAGAAGACTAAAATATTTGGGAACACCATCTAACTCCATAAGTTTAGTAGAATAATTTCATCGTTACTAAATTTTCTCCAGTAATTTAGTAATGCATCTTTAGTAAAATTTCTACATTAATGTACAGTGCCTGCCAGCTTATATTAAATTGAAAAGGTATTTGGGAAGGAGCAATTACTTTTCAGTACTAGATTATTGCCCATAATATTTGCATTCTTATAAAAATAATAACGAGAATGCAGTAACCAATGATGTAGCTTTTCAGAAAATCATCTTTTCCTTCTCCTCCAGGATATCATGGAAAAAAAATCTTGCCACAGCAACAAGAACCTAGTCTAACACATACATTTTAAGAGTGCTTACCAAATTTATGTTTTCAGTCACTATAGACAAGGAAATGGAAATGATGGGCCATAGTGAGCCAGTCTTACAGAATGAATGCCAGACTGCCTGGACAATAGAAGACTATGGATAAAGAAAAACTGAATACTATAACTAGAAAAGTGTAAATTTTCTGCAACTCCATCCTGTTGTACAGCAGCTGAGAGGCATTTTTGAAACAATTTGTAACAGCTGATGGCATTAATTCAATGGAAAATCACATAGTATATACTTGATAGATTCCTTTGAACTGTCACGTCTTGTCTAGTATTTACAGTTTTTCAGTGTAAAAAAAAAAACAAAACAAAACAAAAAAAAAAAAACACTCAAAGAAACTGTTAGTGCTGTTGTTGTGGCTTAAACATGCTTCTGAATAGTTCCAGTCTACTGCCATGGTTTGGCAATTTGATACGTGAAGAGGTATGACGTACACTTCCCCGTAGGGGCACTATGATAATGCAAACTCCAAAAAGGCCTGTAAGTGAAGTTTGCTTGTGATAATCCAATTTCAGAATGCTGGATTAAATTTTCACCTCCTAAATGGTGAATAAAATAAAATAAAATAAAAATAAATAAATTAAATAAAAAATCAGATGGAAATCTGTATTTCTAATGCATTTCAAAATGACACAGTTTCTATGCCTCATCCATCACATCTGTTTTCAAAATCTATTATGTTCTCCTAGCTCAGTTGTGGCCCGTAGGACTAGCTAAGGCCTGTGATATAAGGTCACCCTCTTCTCAGGTATCTGTTCTCAGGTACTTTATTAATATCAATAATAAAAAGAAAATTCAGCAAAGTCTAGGCTGAAAACTTTTTAAATAAATTTATCTTTATAATATTATGGAGATACAAATCTTTTATTTTGATGGTGGCTGTAAAACAGTTCCAAACTGCTCTAGCATCTCTTCTTTATTTTCTTAGCACAAAATAAAGTGGTATCACCTGAAATAGCTTAGAAACAGCAATAAATTTAATAAAAAAGCTGCTCAACAACATGTTCATTAATGTGAATTATTTATCTTGCAAAATAATGGCACAATTAGCATGAAAATAAATAAATAAATACATTGAAATAAAATTTCCTTTGTTGATTCTAAACTAACTTACTATCACAGTTAATTCACCCAGTAACATTATGTCTTGTCAGAGGAGAAGACTCATCCTCAAGTTGTTTCTGAAATATAGTTCTAGAATAAGGTGTAAACAACTTGCATGATTATCTCTAGACAAGCATGGAATCATAAAATAATATAATTGTTTTGGTTGGAAGGAATCATTAAAGGTCATCTGGGCCAAATCCCCTGCAATGAACAGGGCCACATACATCTAGATCAGGTTGCTTAGAACCTGTCTTGCCTGACCCTGAATATCTTCAAGGATAGGGCAATCACCAATTTGGTCAACCTTTTCCAGTGCTTTCCCACTGCTATTGAAAAAACTGCTTTGTCATATCCAGTCTAAATCTCTCCACTTTTAATTGGAAACACTTTCCTTTTGTCTTATCACAACAGACTTTGCTAAAGAGCCTGTCCTCTTCTTAATTGCAGCCCTTCTTCAGATACTGAAGGGCCACAGGTGTCCCCAGAGCCTTCTCTTGTAAAGCTGAACAGCCCCAGCTTTTTCAGTCTGTCATTGTAGGGGATGCTCCATCCTCAGGGCCATTTCTGTGGCCCTGCTCTGGATGCACTCCAACAGGTCAATTTCTCTCCTATACTGAGAACTTTACATGCATGCAGTACTCCAAGTGAGGTCTCATCAGTGCAGTAGAGAGGCAGGATCATCTTCCTTGACCTGCTGACCACACTTCTTCTGATGTAGCCTAGAATACATTTGTCTTCGTGGGCAGTGAAGGCACATTGCTGGTTCATGTCCACCTTCCCATCTGCCAGTACCTCCAAATCCTTTTTGGCAGGGCTGTGCTCTACCCTTTGGCCCCTATCTTGTATTGATAGTGGTAGTTGCCATAACTCAGCATAAGACCTTCCACTTTGTTGAACCTCATGAAGTTCTCCTGAGCCCACTGTTCAAGACTATCTAGGACTCTCTGAATGACATCCCATCCCTCAGACATGTCAGCCACACCACACAGCATGGTATCATCTGTAACTTGCTGAGGGTGCACTAGATCCAACTAGTCTTGTCACGACAATGATGTTAAACAGTACAGGTTCCAGTACTGATCCCTGACTGGTCTCCATTTAGACACTGAGCTGTTGACCACAACTCTCTGAGGGCAACCATCCAGCCAATTCCTTATTCTGTGAGTAGTTTGTCAAACCCATGCTTACGGACCAGGGTATCATGCAGGACAGTGTCAAATGCTTTGCACATGTCAACGTAGATGGCAGCAGTTACTCTTTTTTACCCACTGTTGTTGTAAATCCATTATAAAAGACCACCAAGTTTATCAGGCACAATTTATCATTGCTGAAGCCATGCTGGTTACTACCAATCACCTTGCATCTATTTTCCATGTGCCTTAGAAGGCCTTTCAGGAGGATCTGCTCCATGATCTTGCCAGGCAGAGGTGAGACTAAATGGCCTTTTGTTTCCTAGATCTTCTTTTTTTTCCCTTGTTAAAATTTAGCTTACGTTTTTTCCTTTTTCAGTCAGAGGGAATTTTGCCAGGCTGCTATGACCATTCAAATACCATTAATAGTGGCTTGGCAACTTCATCCACCATTTTTCTCAGTGACTCATGTGTAGACCTCATTGGGTCCCATGGACTTGTGCACCTTCAGGTTCTTTAGATCATCTCAAACCTGATCTTCACTTACAGTGGGCAGATATACCTTCTCTCAGTCCTTGCATTTACTTTGTGCACCATTGGCTGTGTGGCTAATGCCCTTGCTGGTGAAAACAGAGACAAATAAGTGATTAGTTAAGATATTAAAGAACACTGTTCTCATCACTGACCCCTGAGGGACACCACTCATTACTGCTCTCCATCCAGGCATTGAGTCATTGACCACCACTCTCTGGATATGATCTCATAACCAGTTTTTCATCCTTTGAACAGTTCACTTGTCAAATCCATATATTTCCAATTTAGAGAAAGATGTTGTGGGGGAACATATCAGAGACCTTATTGAAGTCCAGGTGTTGTTTCATTTGTTTGTTTGTTTGCTTGCTTGCTTACTTGCACAAATGCTGGATTGTACACTTCTTGTTTTTAAATGTGGGCATTTTAGATCAGGCATTTACTGCTAATAACTTCTAAACTAGGAAATGTTAATTAGGGATTACTTTTTGAAAACTGGAATATAAAGGCTTTATCTCTTATGCTTTTGCATTCTTTTGAATTCTTACAATAACAAATGAAAGAAGTAAGTGGAATTCTGTAGTGCAAATTTCTCTGAGAAATAAGATAAACAACTGTGTATATACTGAGGAGGAAGATGAATAACAAAAGGTAAAATTTTAATCATTCCCATTCTACATTCATAATGTCTAAGCATACAAGCTGGTGAATATAAAAGCTTTTTGGAACAATGCAGTCCTCAAAATACTTCCTAGAAACTGAATGCAAGGGATACTTGGACAAAAAACTTATTCAGATGAATGAGTGTGCCTTGCTTATATAAAGTCCAAGGTGAACTAAAGAAAACAGTATGCATAAGGGCTGAGCTGCCCATATGGTCCATCTACAGCTAATTAAGTGGCAAACACAAAAGTATCTCTGATGCTGCCAACAAAACTGCCTTCAGAGCCTGCCATAGGCTCAAATTTAGATTGCTGGAGTAAAATCTTCTGCAGATTGGCATCAGTTTCTTCTGATGCTAATCTGAAAAACAGGGTAAATTTCACAAGCTTCATCTGTAAATGAAAACAAGAGTATGGGGATGGTTACCCAAGAATACTGATAATAATGGGATATGGATTTCTGATGAGCATGTTCTGCTCTGCTTATTCTTATCCTTTATACTCCACCCTCTACTCTAATAAGGGAGTTGGAATGCATTTCTTGAGAGTACTTTACTGCTAAAACCTCCAGAATGGAGGTATGGACTCAGAGGGTCAAAGTAAACAGGGAAACATCAGGCTGTTAGATAGTCATTAGTGGAGTTCCACTGGGCTCTATTTTAGGGACAGTTCTCTTAATGTTTTCATCAATGACTTGGATATGGCACTTGAAGGAATAGTAAGTAAGCTTGTAGATGATATTCAATTAGGAGTAGCTGTTGACTTTGTCAGCAGTGCAGAGGCCCTGCAGAAAAATCTTGACAGATTGGAGGGTTGGGCAATCAATAAATGCATGAAATTTAAAAAGAACATGTACCAGGTTCTGCACCTGAAATGTGGCAACTCTGGATATATGTACAGACAGGAGGATGAGAGGCTAGGGATCAACCCTTCATAAAGGGATCTAGAAGTCTGGCTGATGACAAGTTGAACATGATTTTACAATGGACCCTGGAATCCAGAGTGTGAGATATTTATAGGAAGGGATTGTCCCACTCTTCTCTGCACAGGTTTGTCCTCATCTCAAGTACTGTGTGCAGTCTGGAGTGCCACAATATATGAACATAAAACTATAAGGAGTCCAATATCTGAAAGGTGCTTACAGCGAGAGCAGGATTGGTCTCTTCTCACTGGTGACAGGTGAGAGGAAAAGGGGAAATGGACTTAAGTTGAACCAGGGTAAGTTTAGGTTGGATATCAGGAAAAACTTCTTTATAGAAATGGTTGTTAAACACTCAAATAGGATGCCCAGGAAGGTGGTTGAGTTACCATCCCTGGATGTGTTTAAAAACTGTTTGGATGTGGTGCTCAGGGAAACAATTTAGTGGAGGTTTTTTAGGGTAATATGGTTACACTGTGGTTGGACTCAATGATCTTTAAGGTCTTTTCCAACCTGGATGATTCTATGTTTTTATGATTCTAAAGGATGACTATAAAAATGGTGAAGGGTATGAAGAGGAAGGCAGATGTGGCTGGAATCACTTGATCAGTAGGTGACGGAGGGGAGACCTCATGGTGGACAACAGTTTCCTCACAAAAAGAGGCAGGAACTAACCTCAGCCCTCTGGTGAACAGTGACAGGACCTTAGGGAGTGATACAAAGATTACCCAGAGAGATTGTGAATGCCCTATTCCTGGATCCATTCAAGGCCAGGTTAGATGTGGATCTGGGCAGCCTGGTCTAGTGGTTGGTGGCCCTGCCCATGGCAAGGGTTTGAAGCTAGATAATCTTTGAGGTCCTTTTCAACCCAGGCTGTTTTGTGACTCTATGATTCTATGCCTAAAGGGAGGGTCAGGTTGGGTATTAGGTTGTTAGGGTGGTTAGATACTGACTCAGGCTTCCCAGGGAAGTGATCATGACAGCAAGCCTGCTGGAGTCCAAGGATTTGGGCAACTTTCTCAGGGTTTGGATTTCTAGACAGATTTGTGTGAAACCAGGAGTTGAACTCAATGATCCTCGTGAGTCCCTTCCAATTCAGGATATTATCTGATTCTGTGATTCTAGAAACTGTTTCAACTATTAACATGCAGAACAAAATGAAATCTTAACTAAAAACATTTTGATTCAATTGTTTAATTATTTATTTTTGTATATAGTTTTCCATTTGTACATTTGCCTATTTAATCAGAATTTAGTTGTTTTTGTTTAAATGTTTCCCCTAGCAACTGTTTTTTCCCTCAGGAATCAGTAATATTATGTAATCTTACAGAAACTAGTTGGATAAAGCAGAACTCAAAAAAGGGTTGAGAGCCTGATACAGTTATTCTTTCAATTAAATTATTATGTATTCACTAGAAGAAGATATAAGACATAACTCTTTCAGAAATGAAGTAAATTAAAACTTCATTTTGGTCATTAATTCGAATCTGAGAGTCGATTCAGAATTCAGCTTATGTAAAATGGAAAATCACTAATAGTTAGCATTGCTGAAGACTCTTTAAGGCATACAAAGTCAGTTGGTGTTCCATGCTCAGCAAGAGCTTAAACAAATACTGCTGACCTCGTGTTAGAATAAAGATGCCACTCTTTCTACTGTTGCTGTGTCTGGGAGTACTTGTAAAAAATGCATTTTCTCAAGAAAACCACATTGCTGGCTGAAATATTAAAAGAAATGAAGGTGCCCTGGAATGGAACAAACGAATAATCCTCATCCATAGGAAGTGTAATTGTACACAGACTGTCAATTGTTCCCAGAAGGCAATCTTTTATGTATGGCACTTTTTCAACTACATCTTGAATGATATAATGAAAGCTGTTTGCTCTATTTATTATAGAAAGAGAGAATACTCACAAACCCAGAGTCTATGTTGGCATATGTGCATTTAGTTTTCATCTACAAGTAAAGCACCGATGTATTCTAGTGACTGCAGACAAAATAAAATAAATAATAATAATAAATGTAACAAGGAAGCCACTTCATCTTAGAAGGGTAAAATACTCTGATTAAAGTTTTATATTATTTTTAATATGTTTTTAAATCAAAATAAAATACATTATTTAAATATTCATTATTCAAGGATATGAAATTTTTTGATACTTACATCTTGTTGATAGTGCATTTGCATAACCATTCCATTCTAAGGAGGGTATGCATCACTGCAATTTATTTTAGAAACTCTTGAAATACTCCAGTGGCCACTAAAATTCTCTGAGATATGTGGATGCACACTAGACTGACTGTTTTCATACACTGTGTCTTTTCATTTTTATATCATACATTTAATTTGTACCTCAAAAACTTGAAAGTGATCAGCAAAGAGCAGAATGAGAACCTAGAATCAGTTCTAAACTCAGCACTAGGAATTTTGAAGATAGTCAGAATGTTTGTAATATTACTGCTGTTTATTCAGTAACTCATGTTTTCAAAAATGTTTTATTTATTAAACTGAAATAATATATGGACCTATCAATAATCTATGTATTATGATTTCAACATCCTTCTGAAATACCAGAACACTTTGTCAATGAAATAAGGAAGAGTAAGTTCTGCAGTTACTTCAGAAAGAAATGAAAACAACACAACAGTGATATAAGTGATGAATGTGTGTCAATATGCAAAGGTTAACAAACCACTCACAGCAGGCCTGTTAAACACATGGATAATAAAGTGACTTTTTTGACTTGCAGACTAAAAAATAAATTAAATAAATAAAATAAAATAAAATAAAATAAAATAAAATAAAATAAAATAAAATAAAATAAAATAAAATAAAATAAAATAAAATAAAATAAAATAAAATAAAATAAAATAAAATAGGCTAAGCTTGTTCTGGTTGAGAGGGACAGCACTGTCTTACAGCTATTGTTCCTACTCTTATGCATGTTCGGCAAAGAGCTTCAAAGACTGTCTGGCAGAAATATATAAAGAATAAAAACATGATAGAAGGGCCACATGACAGGGAAAGAGAAGGCAAATGAAAGGGGAGTTATTACATTAGAAAAGGAGAAATGTAGAACTGGGAATCTGCAGCCACTGATTTGAATGTGAGTAGATGGGATTCTACAGTTCCCACTTCCTGTTCTGCTTCCTAGTGTTAGTGATAAGCCAGGAGCATACTCAGAAGCTATGTGAGAAGATAGCTCAACTCTTTTATTCATGTAATCTCTGTCTACACTACTTTTTGTTTCAGAAACCTTTACTGAAGTGAATGTTCCTTGGCACTTCATAACACTTTGAGTAACAGTAACACCACAGAATTCAATAAAGGGTTTTCTATTCATATTTTTAAAATTCTAATCAACTTTGTTAAATACTGAAAGGATCCTTATATGCAACATGTATGGTTTTTGAACTACTGATTCCAGAAATATGTTGTTTAAAATTAGTCTTAGAAAGTTAGGCTGACTGTGAGCTCATAAAAACAAACAATCAAACAAACAAACAAAAAACTTTCACCAAGAAAGGAGTCACAGAAGTTTGTGTTGTTTGTTTGTTTGTTTGTTTGGTATAAAATTCTTTGTGTTTCTTTTACTAAAAAAAAAAATATTCTCTCTTCTTAAAGTTGATCATACTATTGACACAAAAACATTGATTTACTAATATTCCTATTATAGAATGTTGTATTTCCATCCAAAGAGAACTCAATATAAGTGCCATTTTACCATCAGGCCTCAATGATAGTAAATAGTGAAGTTCATAAACTGAAAAATCCAGATGTAAAAATCCAGATTACCATCAGTGTATTTCCCACTCTAAGTAACGTTCTTAGAACATTCATGTAAGAACTGACAATGACATACATGTTCATAAAAATTCAGCTGTAGAATGCAGCAAATTGAAAAGAACATTTGCAGCTTGACTTCAATATTGTTTCCCAAACTGCATAATTCACGTATATCACCATAACATAATTGCTGGGAAGGTAATATCTCCAAAGAAATAATAAAATATTGGCAGATTTCTCCATTGATAAACTTTCCATCTTTGTCAACATTTGAGATCTTTCATAAGGTTAACTTCAGATCCAGGTTTAGGGTCAGGCTTCGGTTTAAGATCAGGGTTAGGCTTAAAAGAGAAATAGAGCTTGTAGGTGGTATAGAGCTATTAAGGAAAGGGTTATCCTGCAGAATTGTTTTGTTGTTTTTTTTGTTTGTTTTTTTTTTTTTTGTTTTGTTTTTTTCTGAGAACTTATCATGTTGCTCATGCCTAGGTATGGTAAGAGAGGAAGTGGTGGGCTGGGTTTTGCAAGCAAACAATACAAGATGACGTGGAAAAAAAGGTCTCAAAATCAGCAAAACAAAGTCTTCTCTGAATGAGGAAAAAATGCCTTAGTTTCTTGTGGATGGAACAGTGGCACAGGTTGTCCATAGAACAGTCTGAAGAAGAGGAGGCTCAGAGGACACCTTATTACTCTCCACAACTGTCATACTAAAGAAATTATGTGTTTGTTCCATTTTTAATTTACCACAGGATTATACTCCTTTAATAGCAATACCAGTAGTCCTATAAGGTGTAGTAGCACCACACCTTAAAATCATGTCTCTTCTTTGAAACACTCCAACATCTTCTGGTATTTAGGTGGATGAAACTGAATGATTTACAATGGGGGCAACTGACAATTCCAGATGATAAAAGACATGGAATATTTTTGGTATTCTTAATATATATACATATGAATATCTCTCACTAAAGATCCTTTTCAAATGTGAAAAGTAATTAGATATTTCACTGACAGTCAAGGGATTAGCTTTTGCCACAGTATTACATTTTTGCCTGCAAACCTTATTTTGTTACTCAACTTTAAGTAATAAGTGACCAAATATTTTTACACTTTGCATCAAAACAATCTCCACTGTACATACATTAGTGAGAATCTGTGATAGATCCATTAAGTCCCAAATTAAATATTTTGGTGTAAATTTATCCTAGCTCTTGAGAAAAGATATAAAGCAGAAAGGAAGGGCTTTTACAGCTGGCTTTTCAGTAAAAGTAAGGTTTTAATTGCCCTTATTACTTTTCTATAAGCCTGAATTGATAGGATCTCAATGTAAGATCATTGTTTAAGTATCTACACATTGATGGAATGAATTTAAGTTTTTAACCATCATTACTTGAATTAAAAAAAAAAAAAAAAATTAAAAAAAAAAAAGAGAGAGAGAGAGAGAAGTAGATAGGAAGATAGGAAGAGAATTATTATGCATTTATTAGAAAAGAAAAATTGTGGGTTTTGTAATAGGGCAATAGAGGTTGGACATTCCCACAAATAGTCATCTACATTTTGTTGACATGCAACAAATGGAAGCAGGTGGACAGTCTCATAAAATAATATATGACGTGGAAATGAGTCTGAAGCAAATGTGCGGAACTGAGTTACTCCATATAGAAAATTTCTGCCCATCGACATTCATCAACACTTCTTGAAAATTAGTGGATACTAAACAATGGATGTAAACACAGTGTGACAGTGGATGAGTGTTTCAGCAGTGGCAACAGAGATGTGAAAAACAAGCTACTTCTGGACAGCCATACACAGCTTTCACACCATGAAACTAAGAGCATCTTGACTGCTAAATTGTGTCCAGGGAACTCATATTGAGCAGAATAGGAATTTAAATGAACTGGAAATGATGTTGGCAATTCTGGAATATCTAGAGACTAGAGTCAGGTGGGTGAATGTCCTATGAATGTTCACACAGGAACAGGAAGAACAGTATGCAAGTTTGTCAGGACATATTGAACCAACATGAGACTGGAGGTGACAATTTCTTTGACTGCATCATTAAAGGTAATGAGATACAGAGTCACCACCATGAGCCAGAGTCAAAACAGTGTCCGTGGAGTGGCAATATTTGAATTCCCTCCCCACTGTAGAAAAAGTTCAAAGCAGCCTTCAGGAGGTAATATTATGCACACTGCCTTTGGGGATAGGGAAAGGGCGATCTATCTGGAAACCCAGACAAACCATCAACTCTGACAGTTACACTGCAGTGCTCACTAACCTAAAGGTGTGAACTTTCAGAGTCAAGACAGTGAGGAACCTTTCTCTTGCAACAATATAAAGACAGGTCCCATACCAGTCTGAAGACTGAGGAGCACATTGCTAGTCTTGACTGGACTGTTCTACCTCACCCACCAAATAGACTGGATTTGGCATCTTCAGACTTCCATCCGTTCAGGTCAATGAAAGATAGACTGCATAGGCAACAATTTCCCAGCAATTATACTGTCATAGTAGCCATGAAACAGTGGGACAGATCACAGAATCACAGAATCACAGAATTGTAGATCTGCTGGTGCGGATTTTTACGAGCATCACATGCGAGTGCAGGCTCTTGTTGTTCTCTGGTGAAACTGCATAGCTAATAGCAGTGAATATGTTGAAAAGGAGTGTTTTGCAGATGCTCCATCCAAGAGTGCTATTGTGCTTTTTGTATCTGTCATAGTTTCAACAGAAGAGGAGGCATTACTTTCAGAAGAACCTTTGTAACCACATAGCTGTTACATAAGTTCACTACGCACTTGTGAAGAAAAGAGAACTCAGCTCTGCCATCTCCTACCTAAGTTCTATCTAGGGATACAGTAAATCATTCTGGCATGTGAATGATAGCTCTTCCTTCCCTCTGCTCCTTATTATTACTGAGTGATTCTTCTGGACAAATACCTTTCTCTGGTTTGTACTAGCAAGTGTTCAGAATCAAAATGCAAGTACAAGGATATATACTAACCTTTTCTTAAATGTCATTACAAATACATACTGATTTCTTCACACCGCTTTTTCATCTGTCTTTCTTTGTTCTTTTCAAGTGCATCATAATTATTTTACAACTGTGAGTTGAAGAAATATAACGGACTTATTTGCCAGTGGTAGAGAAATTGGTTTGTAGATAGATTATTTTAAAAATTAATAGAAGTGGTTTTTTTGCCCTTAATGGAAAATAGAGCATGAACTGAAATAGAAACATAATCTGTTTCACAATATTCATTACCACCCCAGTTCCCTTAATTATACTTTACAAATCATTCTTGTGAATGAAATAGAATGAGTATTTGAAAACTGTTCCATGAGATGAAGGGTCCAAAGATGAACTGAAGTAGAAGTTGAAATGATCCTTGCTAGGACATGAATTCTACTAAAATTACTGATCAACAGTGAACTTCAGGTTGTCCTCAAATAATTATTGCAGAGTTCGTAATTTATTGGCCTCCTTTTTACCCAGGAAATCAGTGAATAAATAAAGATGATGATAATAAATTAATCATAGAAGTCAAACCTATACGGTCACGAGCGGCATCCCCCAGGGACATGAAAGGTGCTCACAGTGAGAGTGGGCAAGTCTCTTCACATTAGTGACAAGTGACAGGATGAGGGGAAATGGCCTCAAGTTGCGCCAGGGCAAGTTTAGTTTGGATGTTAGGAAACACTCTTTACAGAAAGGGTAGTTAAGCACTGGAATAGGCTCCCTAGGGAGGTGGTTGAATTGCCATCTCTGGATGTGTTTAAGAGCTGTTTGGATGTGGTACTCAGGGGTATGATTTAGCAGAGGGTTTTTAGAGATTTAGGGTACTATGGTTAGGCTGCGGTTGGACTTGATGATCTTCAAGGTCTTTTCCAACCTGGATAATTCTATGATTCTATGATTCTATACAATGAACACTTATATCGGCTAAAGAATGACAGAATCGTAGGGGTTGGAAGGGACCTCCAAAGATCACTGAGTCCAACCATCCTGCCAAAGCAAGTTCCCTACACCAGGTCACACAGTTAGGCATCAAGGCGGGTCTTGAATATCTCAAGAGAAGAAACACAGGTAGAGAAAAGCAAAATGTTATGAAAGGAATGATAATCAATCAACAGAATTTAAAGAAATAAACAGTATTTCTACCAGACAGAAGCTTTTTATGTTTTAACCTTTGAGGGAGGGCAAAAAGAAAAGGAAAGAGCAGAGTCTGAGTAATGCAGCGAAGAATAACTTAGGGACTTCTTAAGAGCAGTAATTCCTCAAAGCATGAGTAAGTTGCATTGCAGATAAATCAAATTAAAATAAATATAATTGCACTCATCTTCTTGAACATTCCAAAGAAATATAATTTAACTTGTCTATGGCTATGATAAGATAACTAAGTAATGAACAGTGGAGAATATGGAGAATATGCATAGGAGATGATGTAAAACGGGGAAGTCTCTTAACAGTTTATATTGAATGAAAGTACTAAAATAGTACAACAAAGTTCCTTCCAGCCTGGTAACTTTTCAGTTATATAGATGATTCTAGAATTAGAATTGTGTTGGTGGTTCCTGAGCTTGGAACAGTATTCCAGGCAGGATCATGCAAGAGTGAAGTAGATGGGCACAATCACCTCCCTCAACCTGCTGGCCATGCTTGTTTTGATGCAACTCAGTATAACACTGGCCTCCTTGGCTGAAGTGCACATTACCAGCTCATGTTGAATCTTTCATCAACAAACTTCTCCAAATACTTTTTCTCAGGACTCCTCTCAAGATATTCTCCACCCAACCTATAGTTGAGCTTGAGATCACCCCAACCCAGGTGCAGTACCTTGCACTTGCCCTTTTTTAACTTCATGAGAATTATATGGGCCCACATCTCAAGCCTGCCCAGGTCCCTCTGGATGGCATCCCTTCTATCTAACATGTCAGGTGTAACACTCAGCTTGGGGTCGTCTGCAAACTTCTCAGATTCTCTAAAGGAAAAAAAAAAAAAAATGAAATAAAAAAAATGTATATGTAAAAGAAAAAAATATATATATATGAATTTTGTCTTCTTTTAATTGAAACTCCATAATCTACATAACAGGTATTTAATTATTTAACAGTTTTTATTATTTAAAACACTATATTAGTCTTACTTTAAATTTCTATTACAGTAACAGAGTCATGTGGCAAGTTCTCTAAACTTGCAACTTGAAAAGAAACAGCAAGGAAAACTTGGAAAACTTGAATGGATGCAAAATCCCTTTTGGTCATATGATTCTGTAGTTTTCTTAAAAATATGAGTCTGTACCCTAAATGACATGTTAGAAACGCAGGAAAAAAAAAAATGCAGTTAGGAATGCAAGGAAAAGCTGATTTACCTGTTCTGTCACTTGCTTCGTGCATCTGCAAAGTATCTGATAATTTCATTCTTAAATGGAGTGATTAAAATGGAAACAAAGAATGTTTGAAAAGGGAGGAGTAGGGTGTAGTTACCTTCTAAAAATATGTCTGAGTTGAAGCTGGTAAGAGTTATCATTTAATGTAATGATAATGTAATAATCTCAACAAGAGATTATGTTCTGTTTTTAGAATAAAGACAACTGGAAGCCTAGAATAGGAATTAGAAACAATCAGAAATTCAAACATGTTTCTGTGGAAAAACCTACCTCCATTATTTTAGGTAACAAATGCAAACTATAAAAGATGGAATGTGGAAAGAATAATACAAGATTCATAGTTTGAAGTGAAATAAATTAAAAATATTGTTTCTGCTTCCATAACAAAATACTGATCCATGTTATATGGTATTAAACCTACCATTATGAAAAAATAGAAAAGTAACACTTCATATAGTATGAACTGTCAGTAGTAGTTTACATTTAATAATATAAAAGTTGTAATAAAATATGAAAATATTGTATTTAAAAAAAAAAAAAAAAAAGATTCAACATCAGTTTTACCTTATTGCAATAAAACATTTTTATATTGTCAATTATAAATGCCATACTTTATTATCTTTTGATGAATCAAGTTTTCACTCGACTTTTTTCATGATCTCAGCCAAATCATTTAATTATACTAGACAATATAATACAGGTACCCTAGCCTCTACTTCAGATGTTTTAAGACAGTCACATCTTATCCTTTCCACTGAACAACAATTGAGAGGGTAAGTATAAGTCAAACACTTCTTCTCAGATGCATGTTTAAAAGGTGACCAGCTCCAACTCTGCTAGCTCTGAACATGTTTTCATTAACAGATTCTCATCAGTAACCCTCTTGAAACAAAATAAAAGTAAGCTAGCTGGATAAATCCTTCCAAGAAGTTATGGCTTTTTAAATGCCATAAAAATAATCTAAAGATCATAAATGAAAGAATATTTGGAATTTTCCTTGTTCTGATATTGGATTTGTTTCTTTAACAGGCATGAAACAGAGCACCTACCCAACCTACCCATCTACGTTCATTTAAAATATAACAACACATTCTGCAAAGGTAGTACCGTGAACATGTAATTATATTCTACCTGTATATAAAGTGAATTTCTTTTTAGACAAGTTTGTTCATTTAATTACTTTTTATTATTTAACTCTAAGTAATGATCATGTGTAAGGCTTGAGGTATTTGCTTTTCCTTGTTTGATAAAGCCTAATGTTTTGTATAAAATTGCTTCCCTTTTCATTACAGTTAGAAGGATTTTAATTTTATTTTTAACATAATCAATACTTTATTAGCTAATCATTTCCCAAAGTCTTTAAATGATCTTTTAAGAAAGAACTATAATACTTCTTATAACCTCTCAGTAACCTTTGATTTTTGAGGCTTAAACTTTGGCCTCAAGTATAATAGCAAAAATGATTAACGGTGAGAAAAACATGGACATATCTAAATCTTGAATGACACTTCCACATCTCAGCCCTATGCCTCAAATTGTCACAACCACATCTCAGAGGTAACCTAATGAGAGGAATAATATAGGAGCTGCTGCCAAAACTGAAGCACTGACCTAAAAACACCTGTCTAAAGCATGTTCTAAGTGCACATAAATTGCTCTGAATGTTAGTCTAACTATTCAAAATGAACATGTGATGCAATAAACCATTTCTAAAATCTGCCAGTCTGAAAATATACATCTTTGGCTTTAAAATACCATTCCTTACAAACCTCAAAAGCAACTCAAGCTCAGCCTACAAATGGATGCAATTTATCTCTCCTCTTTGCTTTCCTTTGCAGATTGAAACTGAATTGTGAATACTCATTGCATTGTACTTGGAAAGGAAAAGCTGCTGCTGGATTGACAGAATAATTATGCAAATAGCTGGCAGCTTTAAAGCAAGAGTAATAGATGGAAGTAGTTCATGGGACTGTAATATTGCAGCCTTTAGTGCTAAACTCCCCAGATTTCTGTAACATTATAAATGCAACAGGATATTAAAAAAAAAAAAAAAAAAAAAAAAAAAAAAAAAAAAAATCTAATAATGGAAAAAAAATCTCTACTAGCTTTATAAAATTAAAATTATATCAGCTTTATATATGGTTTCAATTTTAAGAATATCAATATACTCAGTTCTATTGGTTTCAAATGAACAATAAGATTTTGATCCAGCATTTCTGATTTTGCCTTATTCTGGTCATGACACACAATCTAAATTCTAAAGCAAAACAATTGTATTGAGTATATTCTTGGGGAAAATGATTTCTGATATTTTAAAACTGCAGATTCACTGTTCTAATGTGACAAACAACCTTTGTGGTTTTTGTTTTGTTTTGTTTGTTTTGTTTTGTTTTGTTAGAAATTGACTTTCCCGGTCTTTTTTCCTTCTCCTTTTCTCATATGATCAAGCAATTGCTATTCCTATGTTAAAAAACAAACAAAAACAAACAAACAAAAACCAAACCAACCAAACAAACAAACAAACAAAATTGATGTGTATACTACCTAGTAGTGGCCTAGAGAAAGTCAGTAAATAGCCAAGGAAAGAACATTTAACAGTTTCACATGACCTACTGGAGAGGAGCACTGTAGAGAAGGTCCTAGTAGTTCTTGTGGATGACAGGCTGATGATCTGGTGATGAGCCAGAAGTGTGCTCTGGTGGCCAAGAAGAACAGTGGGATTAAAGGGGGTGCATTAAAAGGAGCATGGCCAACAGATCAAGGGAGATTATTCTTCTACTCTGCTCTGGTCAGGCCTCACCTGGAGTACTGCATCCAGTTCTGGGCTCCCCAGTACAAAAAAGACTCCTGGACTCCTCATCTCCTGGAGAAGGTCCAGATTAGGGCAACTACAATGATAAAGGGCCTGGAGCACCTCCCCTATGAGGAAAGGCTGAGTGGCCTGGGTCTGTTCAGCCTTGAGAAAAGAAGACTGAGAGGTGATCTTACTAATGTGCCCAGGTGGCCAAGAAGGCCAATGGCATCCTGGCTTGTATCAGGAATGGTGTGGTGAACAGGGCTAGGGAAGTAATCCTGCCCCTGTCCTTGGCACTGGTGAGGCCTCACCTTGAGGACTGGGATCAGTTTTGGGCACCTCAGAACAGAAAGGACATTGAGGTGCTGAAGCAGGTCTAAAGTAGGGCAACAAGGATTGTGAAGGGATTAGAGAATATGCCCTGTGAGGAGAGACTGAGGGAAATGGTGCTGTTTAGTCTGGGGAAGAGGAGGCTGAAGGGAGTCATTATTGCTCTCTTCCAGTATCTGGAAAGTGCTTACAGTGAGAGTTGGACTGGTCTTTTCTCACTGGTGACAGAAGACAGAACAAGGGGAAATGGCCTGAAGTTGCACCATGGTAAATTTAGGTTGGATATGGGGAAAAACTTCTTTACAGAAAGGGTAGTTAATCACTAAAATAGGCTCCCAAGGGAGGTGATTGAGTCACCATTCCTGGATGAGTTTAAAAGCTGTTTGGATGTGGTACTCAGGGACATGATTTAGCAGAGGGTTGCTAGTTAGGGTGGTAAAGTTAAGTTGCGTTTGGATTCAATGATCTTTAAGGTGATGTTATGATTCTAATGTTTATAAATATCTTATGTGTGGGAGTCAAAGGGACATGGCCAATCTCTTTTCAGTGGTCTGTGAGGACAGGACAGGGAAACACCATAAAATGGAGTATAGGAAGTTCTGCACCAATATGCAAAGGAAATTCTTCACTGTGAGGGTGATGGAGCACTGGAACAGCGTACTCAAAGAGGTAGTGGATTTCCCTTCTCTGGAGATATCCAAGACCTGTCTGGATGCCTACATGTGCAGCCTGATGTAGAGGGCTTGCTTTACAGGGGGGCGGGAATCGATGATCTCTAGAGGTCCCTGATGTATTCGCCAATTAACCCAACTTATCCCAGGACCTCGACTGTCCGGGGGAGAGACACAAACATGGATGCCATGATGTCTTCTCTCAATTTATTGCTGCATCACATTCCTTATATACCATCCTAAATCCCGTGCAGACGCGTACACCCACTGCGCAAAACCCGATGCACGCGAGAGAACCTGTACACACACCTACCTAAACCCCCCGCCCACTAACTCTTAAGCTACAGGCCTAACTTAGCTATTCTAGAACACTCCATCTACTCAGAACTACTGTATGCACTCATAAATCCTTGCTAAGACAACTCAGTACCCCAACAGTCCCTTCTAGTCTCTACAGTTCTGTGATTCTGTTTCTGTCCTGAAAAGTAGTAGGATAAAATAATGCATATAATGAAGAAGATCACACCCATTCCAAACATAAGATCATTTGGTTAGGAAGATGGTTAATAACAAGATCAAAGTTACTATAATTATTTTATCAAAATATAATCTTATTTATCATTAGCTGGGTAAAATAGAGCAGAAGACAGGAAAGTATCTGTTCATATTTGGGAATGTATACTCATTGCTTTGCCCACCATTAGGACATCCCCAAATTAGAAGGCAAGCCATACCAAAGCAATGAATTGAAGAAATGTTAAAAATAATGTTTTACAATGACTGGAGCAGATATAGAGATTATTATGTTACATAGTTTGTCTTGTCGATTTACGTGACTCAGGATTTCCACCAAGGTTCTGACTGGAACATTTTAAGTACTTAGTATTTTCTGTGTGCTGGCCCAAAGGACTGACAGTCTGTCAGTGCTTGAAGGAGATGCACTCTTAGAAGACTTCTTCCAGATCTATTTCATAAAAATAAACTACATACTCAAACTCCAAGATTGCTTCTCTATGTGAGCCAAAGTCAGGGTATTTGGGAGATCCTTTGAAAAAGAATCTTTGATCTGAAGCAAAACACTAATAAACATACATTTAAATTGACTGGCTTGAACAGTACCAAAAGAAAATTTCTGGTCAGTATTTTACATGTGTATAGGTTTGTGTGATCTTTAAAATTCTTTTGATCTTTAATATTCTTACCCAGTATTATGTACTGAAGTGTGGCATCCACTTTGTTGATCCAGTAATGAGAAGAAAATTCAACACTTCCAAAGGCTGATTCAACCTTATACCTGAATAGTCCTTTTGAGATACAACTCTGACTATAAACAAACATCAGAAGCAAAAACTAACACATCTTTTGAGCACTTTTATTTTACATCTGGAATTAAATACAATTGCCAGTGCCAGCAGTATGCAGGGCACTTAACAGATAGATACCACGTAAGCTCCTTGGAGATATTCCCAGTGTATTCATGGCCCTTGCTAGAAAAATGAACAAAAAAAAAAAAAAAAAAAAAAAAAAAAAAAGGAAAAACAAACGAACAACTAATTTTTCATTCCCGTATTCATCTACCTTTATTCTTTCACAATAGTATTTCACTCAATGTTTTTGTTTTTTTTTTCTCAATCTGCTCAGAAATAATTTGTTTTCAGTACCATGCTTTCCATATACATAATTCTGTTTCTTCACCAAGACATTTATTCACAATAAAAAATTGGGATTTGCATGAAAAGAAAACACTCAGACTTAAGCTAGAACAAAGAATTTCCTTGCATTACCATAATCTAATAATTAAGATAATATTACATATATAAGAACTTTGAGAAAACCCAGAGGCTACTAAAATGATTACTTGCAAAACTGTATACTGAATCAGTAGCATAGCCTGTTGTCATAGCATATCTACTATAATCACATGATTATTAAGTGCTCAGCTTTCTAAGGATTATTGTAACTCCACTGTTGTTGTTTTTTTGTTGTTGTTGTTTGGTTTTTGTTGTTTTTGTTTTGTTTTGTTTTGGTGGTTGTTTAACTTCTAATTAAAAATCTCAAAGATTTGGATCCATTATTCAGGGTAACCAGCACTGTCTTTTTTCTTAAAAGGATTAGCATAGCAAATTGCCAGACTTCTGTCATTCTGTATTTCTTCTGTCCTGAAAATAATGAGTTAACCACTCTTCTCCTCCATGCATTTTGTGCAAAGAAATCCTTGATACATTTTTCTTCCTACTATATCAAGCAAATACTGATTTTAGTTGAAGAACATTCTGCAGTTATGTCCTCAGAGATACTGCCTCTTATCCCTAACATGCATCATAAGGAAAAGCAATGATTTCTTCTGTTAACCGAAGGCAAAGATAAAGAATAATCTTGAACTGATAAATGAAGATGCTTTTGAGAGGGAACATGAAGAGGCAGCAGTAGACTTCAGTAGATGAAAGCTAAATTTTTATTCCTCCTGTTTCAGAAAAAGAATAAAACATGGGCAATAAGTTATGTTAATGTACTCAGCATAAAAGCATAATTTTGTCTTAAATATGCGTATCTTCTCTGGAATGTATAGGGTGGGTGACTCCACTAATTATACTCAATGTTTAGTTGTCTTTTTCACCCATCAAGGAGTTTCAAACTGGAAGGGAAAACACTTCCTTATGCTTATTTCCCTCTGGTTGTTAGGAAACCCCCCTGAGAAGTTAAACAGTATGAATCTGAAACTTTTTTGTGCTCAAGAAGGGAAAACCAATAAGAAAGCTGAATCCTTGGGCAATAATCTGTCACCCTCCTCAGCTTTCCAAGAAACTGAACCCTCTGCTCTGCAGCTTCTTTAACTATCTTGACTCAGATCTTTTACATGCATTCTACAGGAGGTTAAAATATGGTCCAAATGGGATTTTTTTGTCTAATTGCAGAGGGAGTACAAATAACTACACAGATTAGACATAAATCCTCCATTTGCTAAATCAAAGAAAGATGGTTCTTAACCTAAAAATGTTTCTAAGTGTCTCCTAGTTTAGGATACTGGCTGTTGTAGATACCATTATGAGCAGTCCTCTCTGTTTGGAATGAAGATGTCTAACACAGAATTCAACTTCAGTGGCAAATGCTCCCATTGCAAAATATCTGAGCCCTTTACCTTGGTCCTTTTTCCAACTTGTTGCTATATGGTTGATATTGCTTTTGGAATAAATAAATAAATAAATAAATAAATAAAAATCTTTTAAGTAGACTGCAAGTATTTTATTATATAATTTTATTACCTATATCTTTTTCAGACCAATTTACTGAAAATATTTTAATCATATTCATTGAATCATAGAATCACAAGTTTGTAAAGGACCTAAAAGATCATCTAGTCCAACCATCCTCCCATTACCATTGCTTCAACAAACCACTGAACCATATCTGGTAGCTCCTCATCCAGATGCTTCCTGAACACCGCCAGGGATGGTGACTCCACCACCTCCCTGGGCAAGCCCCTTCTCATCACAACCTCCCTTCAGCAAGTTATCAAGTGCTATGAGGTCTCCCCCTGAGCCTTCTCCAGGCTAAAGAATCCCAGCTCCCTGAGCCACTCGTCCTTTTGTTGCCCTTCTCTGGACACATTCCAGGGCCTTGATGACTTTCTTGTAGTGAGGAGCCCAAAACTGAACACAGTACTTGAGTTGTGGCCTCACCAGTGCTGAGTACAGAGGGATGATTACCTCTCTGCTCTTGCTGGACATACTATTTTTTGTACAGGCCAGGATGCCATTGGCCCTCTTGGCCACCTGGGTACACTGTTGGCTCATGTTCAGCTAAGCATCAACCAACACCCCCAGGTCCCTTTCCTCTTCACAGTCATCCAACCACTCTAGAGTTTTGCTAGTCACCCTTCTGACATCTCCATGGTTGCTCTGCCCAGACAGTCCCCTGTCTTCACATCAGTCACCAGTCCTTCACTGTTAGTGAAGTCTAGCAGGGCACCACCCCTGGCAGGCTCTCATACCAGCTGCAGGAAGAAGCTATCTTCCACACACTCTAGAAAACTCTTGGACTGCTTCCTCTGCACTGTATTACATTCCCAACATGTATCAGGGAAGTTGAAGTCTCCCAAGAGAATGAGTGTTGGTCAACGTGCAAAAGATTTAACAACTCTACTCTGCTCCTTTGTCCCTAAGTACAGCTTCCCAGGTGCTCATCTAATAATTCCTTAAACAGAAAAATAAAAAGTTTACTCTCCTGAAGTTCATGGCCATTACTTTGCTTTTTTGCTCTTGTTCCTTGAGATCACAAACTCAATCAAGATGTGATTGCTACCATCTAGACTGACTCAAGTCTTAAAATTTTTAATGGTCTCTTCTGCACTGGTAAGCAACGGGTCCAGTAACGCATCTACTTTTGTTAGTTTGTCTAATATCTGGACTAGGAAGTTCTGATCCACGCATGCCAAGAGTCTCCTGTATTGCTTGTAGGCCCTCAGAAGACATCCAGGTGGTTGAAACTTCTCATTGGAAGGAGAGCCTACAAGCATAATGTTTCTTATAGCTGAAGCAAGAAGACCTTGTCGAAAAGCTCTCCTTGATCAGGCACATTAAACACCAGTCACCAAATTCTAGGGGAGGTTCAGGTTAGATATTAGGAAAAGTTTAGCCTTAGAAAGAGCAGCAATGCATTGGAACAATCTTCCCAGGGAAGTGA
This sequence comes from Excalfactoria chinensis, assembly GCF_039878825.1. NCBI lineage: Eukaryota > Metazoa > Chordata > Aves > Galliformes > Phasianidae > Excalfactoria > Excalfactoria chinensis. Next base: position 133,698,844 of record NC_092825.1, on the reverse strand, counting down.
TGGAATCACTATCCCTGGAGATGTTCAAGAAACGTTTATATGTGGTACCTGGGGACATGGTTTAGTGGAAATGATGATGAGTTAACAGTTGGACCAGGTTGTCTTTGTGGTCTTTCCCAGCCTTAATTATTCTATTATTCAAAATATACTCAAGAAACAGTAAGAGATATAATACTGCATCATGACTTGTCAGAATTCCAAAGCTGATGTTTCAGTATTATCTCTGCAAGCTGCACTTAGACCAGTTTTGTAAATTGCTGTCCTGATTCTTCCCTCTCTCAGGTCATTGTACTCCCTGCATCCTTGTGAATGGAAGAAAATTTTGAAAGCTGAAAATCTTCATGTCCTTGGCTCTGTGCAATGCTGTTCAGCAACAACTGAAACACTGGTCTGTTATCAGCATTTTTTTTTTTTTTTCCTCCTAAAACCAAAACATAGCATCATACTAGATATTATGAAGAAAATAAACTCTGTCTTAGCATAAACTGGGACACCTGCACAGTTTGGAAACACAGTATTCAAGACAGGATTTTTTCCTGCTTTCATTTCCCTAAGTGTTATCTAATTTTACATAAATTAAAAAATACTAAAATACTTTGCTGAAATACCGAATGCACACATTCTACAAAACAGTACAGTTAATATAAAAGTTAAACCAATGAAGAAGGAAACAAAAGAAATGGAAGAAATGGAGCAGCTTGTGAATGAAAAGAGAAGTAGGAGGAATACTTGAGTCGCATTACCTTTGTCTCTTCATTGGAATATACTTGCTTTGTTGTTACCTCTATTTTTTTATTTTTTTTTTTTTCCTTTCCTTGGATGAAATACAGTGCTCAGAAATAGAATGGAAGGGGAAAAAAATTAATGCAAATCTAAAATGAGCAAAGATACAATAGGCAGCATGCTGTATGCATATGCAGAAGTTCCTCCAATTAAGAGTATTATGAGTCTAAATGATTCATAATTTTAGCACTCAACTGTTATGTAGTAACGCTGAATCTGTGTACAGCGGTCATAATCACTGTGCATATGTTAAATGTCTTCTTTTTTGCAGAATGCAGAGACTGTTTTCTATCAGAGATTAACTGCTTTGTAAATGAGTATTTAGGCAAGATTATGCATTCTATATGATATGAAACAGCATGACATGCATTTTTTTCTGTAATATAAGTGAGGCCACTTTTTCTCATTTGAATTCATTGTTAGAAACCAGCAGTTTTTTATTTACACATAAATCTTACCTCTTTGCACTTTGTCACTATGTACTTGTTCTTTTATAAGCACCTACCCAAAATAGTAACAAACTAAAATGATCTAACGTTTTCCTTGCTAACTTGGACACAGAAATGTTTCCAAACTATCTTCTACCAAACACTTCCTTTTCCCTCTAATATATTTATGAGTATAAACTGTCTGACCCCCATCACTGAACATGGGAATAAGAGCTAAATCATCAGTACTGTAGACCCTCTCATAATCTTGAATTCTATACATTTACAGTAAATGAAATGATTTTGTGCTCTACTGAACTATTCTATCTTGTCCATGGTTAGATTTCCAACCAGTTCATGTAACATAAAAAAATTCCCATTCTAAAAGGAATCCTGACATTTCTATTTTCTCCTGAGGGAAAAGGAAGCTTAAGTCATCAAAACTAAAAACTGAAAACTAAAAACTAAAGAAAAAAAACAAACAAACAAATCTATAATATTTAAATGATTCTTCTAAATAAGAAATATTAAAATGCAAATAATGCTAATACAAAGAAAACAAACAGGAAAATAAATACTAAAATTTTTGCTACTACTTTTCAAATGTTTTTTTACGAAATACTTTATATGCTAAACTACAGTGAGAATTTTAAAGTGATACCTCATTATCTGGGAGGATTGAAAGCATTTAAAAACATCAAAGTGGCATAATAATATCATAATACTGTCTAACAGAGCATCAGATATTCAACTTACTTGACTAGAACAGAGCAGAAGAAATATATTTATTTCAATTCTCTGGAGCTTCAGCAGAGATCAGATTTTCCAATTAAATCCCACAGATAATCATTAGGAGAGAAAAAAATGAAACAAAAACACAGACTGTCCTTTTGGTAAATAAGAACATAAGTCTCTGCTCCCACTTTTTTTCCCAGAATTCCTTCACATTTCAGAATTCTAGTAGGCTGTTGTCAGAATTCAAATTTTTCCACTGTTAATACTATGTCCACACTATCTCTGGGTTTTCCTAATCTCACCTCTATTAACTGATATTTTGAATAATCAGTGGCTATCATTCATATTAAGTATAGAGAACTGTGACAATTAAAATCACAATATTCATGATTTTAGTTGAAACAATGAAATACTTTAAACTGACTTTATTTACTGCTCAAATGTCTTCAGACTTCTAAAGTTTATCAAGAATTTGCAGCAGCAGTATTTGTTGGTTTCTCTAAATGCAAGAATTCTCACTCACTGTCAAGTCACAGTATTTGTGTGCTGACGAGCTATAGTGCAGAAAGAATAATGCCATCATGAAAATAATTTTATCTAATTAAACTTTTCCCTTCCATTCCCTTCCCTTTCCCTTCACTTCCCTTTCCTTTTCCTTTTTCCTTTCCTTTCCTTTTTTATTCCCTGCAGGAACTAATGAATAATAGCACAACAAAACCACTTTCTGTCTAAATTATATAATTACTGTATCTGCAATGGAAAGATATTATATAGTAATTACAAATTATAGTTTTATCATACTTTTTTTTTTTTTTTTTTTTTTTTTTTCTCCTAGCTTTGGCTTTTTGGGATTTTAGTAATAGTAATAAGATGGGGAATTCTTTGATTATTGAGAAGCTGCACTAAAGGAATGACTATATATGTATATATATTTCTTATTACTTCATCAAAAATAGGCTATTATAATATTTTTATTTCAATATTTTTATAAAATAAAAACAGGAAAACAGGAAATAAATAGTCATAGGAAAATCATAAGTTTCATGATACCATCGGTATCAATATTCTGCATATCTCTAAAGTAGAATGTGTAAATAGAAAGTAATTAAACATTAAAAGACTTGTGCAGTCACAACTTCAATTCTTTAAAATTTGGGGGAAAAAATAATAATAATTATAAAAAGCATATGAAAATAATTATTTGGAAGTTATTAAAAATGTTTTCCATACATTCGTCCAGAATTGCTTAACTTACATTATATACTTTACAAATTTTACTCTCTGCTCTTTGTCCAGTTCACTATTTTTGGTTTGGTTTTCTTTGCATGTATGCATTAAGAGTTCTTCCTCCACATCTACTGACTGAAATAATACAATTAATTGTCTGTTACCTGCAAGACTTTTATTAAATGCAATTATTTTCTTACTTTCTGCAAGATGTCAACACTACTCTCAATAAGCTCCCTCAGGTCTAGGTCTTAACAATATTCAAAGATTGTTGAAAGATTCTCTCACAAAGGAAGAGCCACTTAAGGAGACACTTAATAACTGGTCTGTTAATTAAAGAAACTGTTATCTGTCAGAAAAAGAAGTGTCATAAGTAAAGTCTAAGTACTTGAAAAGAAAGCCTCCTGGGCAATTTTTGTACATACAAATAATCCTGAAGAAAGATCATAAGACAAGTGGACAAGCTATCCCATGTAACAGAATTCCTAAACAAAGGATTTAGACCACAGAAACTGAATTCGAGCCACTGAATGAAAAAGTACCAGGCCCAGAAAATACTGAGTAGATTGATCATGTTAAATACCACTGTAAGTGAAAGCATGAATATTCACACCTTAAGACAATACTAAATTCAGTCTTCTTCAAAAGTCAGCAGAGTTGTAAAAGAGTACTCTTGGAAACATTCAAGACAGTAAACTACTGTGTTTTCTTAACTGGTTTGAACATCAAAGAATCAAGGACAAGAGGCTGGAAATCCTTGTTGTTTATACATTTATGTTATTATGTTTTCATCAAAAAAGGGACAAATATCTTCCTCTACTGAAATGTCAAACCTAATAGCTACAACAGCCACTTCCTTAACATAACACTAAGCTCTCATCTGACCCTGTTCTCCTATATCAATGAAGCACAATGAAATCTTCTTCTGAAGAAAAAAAGTAAAGTTAAAAGTGTAAGAAGAGGAATATCACGGTTTTGCAAAATAAATAAATAAATAAATAATAAGTCCTGAATTATGTCTCTTCATTTTCTGAACCTCTATTCTAGACTACCACCTTTTCTGGGATTAAAAAGAGCATTATGTAAAACAAGCACATCTTATTGCCTAACCCAACAGGAAGGAATAGTCTCAAATAAAATATTTCTGCTCCTCATAAATACCTTTATGAAAACATCCATAATTGTATTGATACAGAACCATGTGTTGGTTTGATATGGCTTCTAGTTGTTTTCAAAAAAAAAAAGAAATATATCCCTTGATGTATATTTCCTTGACCACTTTTCCACTAAATCTTCCTAAATCTCTGTAATTGTAACATTTTTAATTTGACTTACAGAGAAAGAAATAACAACAACAGACAACAACAACAAACATTGAAAGGTTTAAGATAATGTATGATTTTTTACAGGTTATAACTCTTATAAAGAGCTAATTATATATTAGCAGGCCAAGTATTTCTACATATATCACTGTGAAATCAGAATTAAGAAGGAAACCTAGATCAGTAAGACAAATTGGAAGCACAGGAGAAGTTGACTCTACCCACTGTAGTTCAGTGGTGGTTTTAAGTGCTTTTTCAAGAGGAAGCTGATGCTTCAAGAGCAGCTTTACCTGGGAGGGGAGGGGAGGAAGGGAAGGATGTGTTGTAGGACATATTTATTATAAATTTCTTACAGACTTGTTTAAATGTCAGTTTAAATTTCAGCTGTTTACTTATACGGGCCATCTGTTGTTATATAATGTCATTGGTTGTTTTGATTTTTTTTTCCTTCTATCTTTGAAAAAAAAAACAAAAAACAAAAACTGAATAAAAGGAATTTAGTGCAAAATCTATGAAACTTGGCCACCTAGTACCAAACAATTTTAGAGTAATTTAACTTTGCTAAGGAATAAAGATCACTGCATTTTCTTAAAGTCTCCTAGTTTCCCTGGCAAATGGGGTTACTATTTCTCTTGAAATTGGTGGTTTCTACTAATACTTTTGAAATGCTTTCCACATAATGCCAAAAAAAAATAGAAGTTGATGCAAAAAAAAAAAAAAAAAAAAAAAAAAAAAAAAAAAAAAAAAGCTTCTATATTCTATAGCTAATAGCTGTTAGTTCTTAAAGTGGAAATTACATAAGGTCAGTATGACCTTGCATTAAGGTCCACTGAAAACAACAAATTACGTATCAGAGTCAAATTATATTTTCAACTGGAAAACAGTACTGAAATTAATTACACACACACACACAAACACACACACACACAAAATAGAAGGTGGGAATTTCAGTATGAAATGCTATCCACTGTATTAACAAATCTTAGATCTTACATCCAATAAATGAGTAACTAAGGAAAGCAAAAAGTGCTAAAGTTTAATCAACTGACTTACAATATTTACAGAAGGCTAAAATTTTTATTTTCTTAGCATTTTGTTCATTCCTCCATGATCTCTCCTTCTGCTATGGAAACACTGTCCCATCCATCAATCTATATTAATAGTTAAAATATTGCTATAATGGCATTGTAATTACTATAGAAAACACTGAAGCATCTGGAAGGCCAGAAATTTGGGCATTCTATAAATGTTCAGCTAAAATCTACTTAACAGTTTTAGCACAGCTTAACAAATGAAGGTCTTTTCTACTGAGATTGCTGCTCCTCTGGAACTCCCCATGCCTTCCTACAAAGTGAAGCAGATCCAGATGGACATTTTTTTAATTATTATTTTCTGTACTACATGCTGATTTATTCTATTAAAAATATTCAAGACTTTTACCTTAAAAAATAGTGTTTCTATTTCTTTTTTTTTTTAAGTCACAAATTTTCTTTCACAAGGAGGATGTCTTTCCTAAAAACAAAACAAAACAAAACAAAAAAACAAAACAAAACAAAACAAAACTGGTCCTCCAACTCTAGACCAGACTCTGAGCAACCTGGTCTAGCTGTGGATATCCCTGTTCATTGCAGGGGAGTTGGCCTACATGACCTTTAAAGGTCTCTTTCAACTTTAAGGATTCTATGATTCTATGATTTAGCATGACTTTTTAATGACGCAGATTTACACAATCTAATCCAAAACATGCAATAATAGAGTCATCCCTTCTGTAAGATCTTAAATGATTGTTTAAAAATACTACTTAAAAAAAAAAAAAAAAAGAACAATTGTTTCCTAATTTATGTACAACTTTCATGTGGGTGCTTTGTTAGGCCATCTTCATCTGGTCTAAATTGGTATGGTGACTCTACTAACAGAAATACTGGCAATACTTTCCACTGAGAGAATGAGTGTCAATTGCCATTAACTGAGTCATGCATTTCTGCTGAAACAAACAGAAAAGCTATCCTCTGCACTCTTTCCACTGCGCTCCCCAAGCTTAAAATAGAGAGATTTTTCAGTAGCAAGTGGGAGGTTTGCTGAATAGAAATGACTTCTTTCTCCACACATCCCACATCTCTATCCTTTTTGCTACTGTTTGATCTGCCCAAAAATTCTTCATCTGGCTCTTGAAAATGTCAGTATTTAAAATGAGCAGTGTTTGATATCACAAGAATAAGTGGTACTGGAATCAGGTCTATGTACATTTGGATAGAAACTGACTTACATAGAAACTGAGTACACATATTTCTATTTGTTTTTCTACAGGGAAACCAGGGAATATAGTAGTAGCACAAGTATTACTGTTTAACAAGCAGAACTCTACATAAGTAGTTTGGTGTTTAATAAGCCTACAATGAACAATGTGGGCACTTTAGAGAACAATGGCAGGTCATTTTTTATAGTTGAACTCAAATGCTTAAAATTACAACTGGATGTTGAGCCAAGGGAGGTCAAGAGAGGAAGTGCCTAATGTTGGTTATACAGATAGTAGGGGCCAAGACCTATTTCTCATCTTTGCCCTGTTCTGAATATCACATTTATTACAGAAAAATTGTTTAGTTTTGACAGGTTGACAGTATGAAATCTATCACATCAACCTCAGTACATATTGCCTTTCCTGTTAAACAACGAGACTTGCCCTGAATAAAACAAATTCCTTTGCATAACAGTATGCTTACACAGTATGTTTACAATATGTTTACAATACCAAACTACTCTTGTCCAGCTGACCTGAATGTAAGAGACTGATACATGTAAGGAGAGAATTTAATAAGCAAACAAAGCAAAATGGAAACAAATACTGCATAATTGTTGATTTCTCCCAAATTGTTTCCTTATTCCATGTTTAATTAACAAGTTCTTCTTCTAGCTCTCTAAATTGCCCTGAAAAAATACTGTCTAAACCGTTGTAATACCTCTTCGTAACTCCAAAGCCTTAAGAAAGGCTAAACAAATAAACAAACATGTAAAATGTGTTTATTACTTGATTTATAGCCTTTCAAAAGACAAATGAAACTAAAAGAAAAACAAGCATATTAGTAGGTAGTAATTTTCTGAGTAGTAACAGATTTTGTATTTGCAAACAACTTGCATAATACAACTATTTCACAGTTCAGTAGCAATAAACAGAAATGTGGACAGGCATCACAACAAAGAATTTATTGTGCAGGTGAAAAAGTGGTGGTTAAAAAGATAGATGGCTTTCGGAATTCTTCTGAATTTGTGCTATTTTTTCTTTTTCATATTCCAAATATGCTGAGAATATCTCTCTATGATAAGGATGTAGTTCAGTCCTAACTTTTAAGTTTTCTTTGAGTCAGATCTCTGTAGATTTTATACTTTGTTGAGCTGATCCAAGAGAAACCTCATTATTATTATTACTATTAATATTATTACATTATAATTTATATAATTTCCTCATGGCAAATTTTGTACGGTCTGGTTTTCTATTGGCTGAACTCATTGATTAGCCTGACAGTGCAGATGCCATCCCTAGAGCAAAGGAAAGATCTGGAGAGCAATACAGAGTAGAAAACTGCTTTTGGCGACAATCTACACATGCACCAGATAATTATTAAACAAAAGTTAGTGGTATCTTTCCTTTCTGACTCTTTATATTTCTTTTATTGGAAGAATATATATATGTATACAATAGAAAGTAGGAAAAAAAAAAGTTATTTTCAAATATTTTTTGTTTTGTTTTGTTTTGTTTTCAAAAATCTATGCATATACATATACATTTATAATGTTTTTATCCACCTCTCTTTGTTTGTTTTTGTTTTGCTTAGTTTGGCTTCAAGTCTGAGTACTTATGAAATAGATCCTTTCTTGTTTTTAGGAACATGTTCTGTATTATATTCACTTAACAGGCTATGCAGACTGTGTGCTTGAAAGAAATATCTCATGAGAGATATTTGCAGACAACACAGGCAGTGACTGGAAAACCATGTAATCTCCAAACACTAACAAAAAAAATGAGAATGGCTCAGGAAAATTTGGAAGAAGCTTGCATAGTAGGTCTGCGGACAAATCACTCTCACTGTTTGAGATGTTCTATTTTTATTCAAACAGTCTTTTTGAATATAAAATGAAAGCATAAATATGCTTTATTTCTAAATGAATTTAAATAAGAATAGCTGACTGATCACTGACATTGCTTCCTAATGGAAACTTATTGAGGCAGGTCATGAACTTTAATCAATGGTACCAAAGTCTAGCAATCCATCTGGACTAATCTTGGCCATTGCATAAGCATTTGCTGGACATTCAGGCTGTGTGAATACTCCAGTTATGAACAGAAATCCAGTAGTATTCTACCTTTGTAGGCACAAATCTGAGATTAAAATTCACTCACGTTTTGTCCAAAACTTGGTTACATGCATTACCGACCCTTTAGTAATATTCTCCACTTGCTTCCACTTGAAAATGGTATATAGTCTTCCTAAAATCCCAACAAATATGATTCTTTTGGTTTACATTTAAAATATTTTGAAGCAAAATGCCTAAAAAGCAGAACAGAGCACACTACCATTTGCACAAAATTCAAAGCACACAAAATACAATAAAATATGAAAACCAAATATATTTGAATATGCTTTGTGATGTAGCTTTTCTATCATTCATGGATCAACAGATCTTCCTGTCTTCATGCAGGGAGGATGTCCTTCCTGCCTGAAGAATCTGTCCTAACTCTTATTAAGAATCAGAATCTCTTATTAAGCCATTTTATTAATCTTCTCAAAGCCTTCTCCCTGCACATCTACCCTTATTGTCACCCGTGGCAAGATTTCTGTCTTAACCTAGACAGCTCACTCTCCATCTCCTCTCCCATTTCAGAGAAAAGGAAGAAATTTCATCTCCAGGACTGAGCAAATCCGTCATGCAAGAGAATTCACTTAGATGTATGAACAAGTACAAAGCTTGCATTAATGCGAGCTTTATGTTCAAAAAAATAATCTTTACCACAGTCCTCAGGGAGACATTGCATAGGCACAAAATAAGTAAAAAACTGTTGTTCAGACAGAAATCGAAGGCCACGTTGTTGCTCATATTGATTAAAACTCTTAAACATAACATCTTCTGAACACTGCAAACTGCAGTGCAGTTGATAAAGTGATTAATAATTCTATTTCAGATGAAGGTTCATATTAACATCAGTTAACAATTTCGCCGTCATTTTAAGTGGACAAGCAAACTGAAAACATACTTATGCTACCTCAGTCTACACCACTTATGAATTTAGTCACAGCATACTTTACAGTCTAAGAAGTCAATTAGAATAGCTGACGAACAAAAAATAAATGAATTTTTGTGTATACTTAACTTTGAACTTAATGATAAATTGTATCAATATTTTCCACTCGATAAATCTAATAGAGTTAAAAAATAAACACTCTTTAGTTAATTTTATTTTTCTGTTATCAGCTAAAGCAGTCATAATTCAGGTTTCCGCTTTCTAGTTTTTTTAACAGTAGGAGGGAATTTCCTTCAAGGCCTTATCAGCTTGAACCACAACCCCTGCACTGATTTCTGGTTCACTGACAAATTACACTCCCTTAATCCTCATGCAGAAAAGATTTAATGAATGCACATTTTGAAATGATACCACACATGACAATTTTCACATGTATACAAAATATAGGGCCCCAACCTTGTTCAACAGTAGACTGAGATATTCATTGCAATTAAAAAGGCACCTCCTCTTCAAACATCAAAACACCCTTTCCTATCAATCAGACTAATGTGGCTGCTAACTTTACTTATTTCTTTATTTAGAGAAAAAGAAACTAAAATCAGTTTTGATGATATTCATGCTATTCTCAGAGCATTATCAAAAATAGTAAAAGAATTATTCAAGGCAAAATGCAGAATTCACTTAACAGTGCAAAAGTGTGAATGATGATAGTCATTTTACTAGGAAGTCCATAGTTCTTGGAGGGAAAAACTCAGTGTAATGACTGCTTAGTAAGTGGCTATATGTGTGAGAACGTGGCTGTGTGGTTCCCCTGTCCATGTGCTGCCCCATTCCTGAGTCACAGAACCTCTACAGAGGGTGTAGCTCATGGAGTGGGCAGATGCACTCACAGGGAAAGTGGGTGAGGTTGAATCTTCTAAATGGAAGTCAATTTCCAGTAACATCCTTCCATTTCTTATCTGAGTCATTTTTCACATATTGTTGTAGCTGCTTGCCACTGCTTTTCATAGAATCATAGAACTGTTGAATGGCTTGGATTGAAAGGGACCTTAAAAATAATCAAATTCCAATCCCCTGCCATAGGCAGGATTGCCACCCACTAGTTCAATATCCCCAGGGCACCTTAAAAACCTGGCCTTCTATACCTCTAGGGATGGGGCATCCACAATTGTTCCATTGCCTTACCATCCTCTGAGTAAAAATAAATAAATAAATAAATAAATAAATAAATCCCATAGTATGTCAACTAAATCTTCCCTCTTTTAGTTGAAAAAACATTCCCCCTTGCCCTATCTCAATTAGATCATACTAAAAATCTGTCTCCTTCCTGTTTATAAGCTCCCTTAAGTACTGGAAAGTCACAATGAGATTTTCCCAGAGCTTTCTCTTCTCCAAGCTTAAGAAGACCAGTTGCCTCAGTGTTTCTTCAAAGGAAAGGTATTCCGGCCCTCTGGACCAGCTCCAACAGCTCCATGTCTTTCTTGTTCTGGGAACCCAGACCTGGACGCTTCACTGCTGGATAGGGCCTCACAAGGGCAAAGCAGAATAGGAAATCACTTCCCTTGCCCAACTGACCATCCCTCCTTTGATTCAGCCCACGGTACTGTTGGCCTTCCAGGCTGCAAATGTAGACTACTGTCTCATATCTAGAACTTAGTCCACAAGAATCCTCAAGTCCTTTTCTACAGAGCTTGACTGGCAGTCTGGGATTGCCCCAGTTCAAGTGCAATACTTTGCATTTGTCCTTGTTGAATCTCATTAGGTTCACCAGGGTTTCCTTTTCAAGCCATTCCAGGTCCATGTCTTGTGTCAGCTGCTGTACTCAGATGGTGTCATTTGCAAATATGCTGAGGTTGCTAGGTCACTGATGAAGATCTTACAAAGCAGAAATCCCAAGATGGACCCTTGAACATTACTCATGACTAGCCTCTGCTTGGACATAGAGAGGTTGACAACAGCCCGACAACCACCCAACCGATTCCTTATCCATTGAATAGTTTTCCATTCAAATCCATATCTTTCCAATTTAGAGATAAGAATGCAGAACCATATATCAAAATGGTGTGGGACTGTATCATAGGCTTTACAGATGTCCATGTAGATGACATTAGTTGCTCTTACTTTGTCCAGATTCTACGACTCCATCATTAACAGACAACATATTGGTAAGACTCAGTCTGCCCTTGTTGAATCTATGGCGACTCTCATATTATCTTGTGTGTGCTTTAACTATTCCATGATCTATTCCATGATCTTCCTAGGCACAGACATGAGGCTCACTGGCTTTTTGCTTCCCTGGTCTTTCTTTCTCCCTCTCTTAAAAATGGGAGTGAAGTTTCACTGAGTGAGTGACTCAAACATTTCTCAAGTATGTTTCCTTAGTATATACTAGATGCTCTTCATTGGGCACTTGCTTTCTGTTTCTTGGTTTTGTTTGTTGTGTTTTCGGTGTTTAGTTTTGTTTGTTTTTTAATTTTTCTTTATTTGTTTGTCTTTGATTGTTATTTTAAAAAGGAAAGATTTATGACAGTAGAGAGAGTGGTGGTGAAACTACTAATGGGGTAGTGGAAACAGAGTCATAGAGCAGAGGCAGGGCCCTGGAGAATCAAATTGCTACAGACACCTTCAGAAAGCACATGAATTTTCGTTAGGTTTGATATAGCGCCTGCTGTAAGGATGTGCTAGCTGAGGAAAAAACACCAGAAGCAAATTCCACAATTTTAATTTTCCAGGGTGCAAGAACAGGAGAAGTAGGTATTAGGCCTGAAGAAATTTTTGCCATTTCCTCTCATTAGATAATCTTTAGGACAGCAGTTGTTGCTTTGTTTTTTTTAAAGCTGTCTCTCATTTTCATTCAGTTCCAGAGTTAGCAACATATCTGAGATAATTGTATATTGGCTTATTATTTATTACTATTTATTAATCTCAAGCTACTTCTGAAGAAGGATTAGGTATATAGAAGTTTGAAATTGTAATAGCTAGCTGCTTTTGATATTTGACAGAAAAGCTAACTAGCCTTTTCATCAAAAATAGACATAATTTTTTTCAGATGCATACTATACACATCAAAACTACCTCAAGTCATTTTCCTTGGAATAAAATATAAGCATATTTAATACAAAGGATGATAAAATATATAAACAAAATCAAATAGACTTTTAATTACTTAGTCATCTGCTCTTTTTCTGAAGTCAATGAATAGCATATTTAAATTCATATATAGTTTTAGTAAAAACATTTTCATTACTGATATAGAATTATATTAAGTAGTTTATATATAGAAGCTGCATGTGAATCATTACATTATCAGTAATTATATCATCCCTATTAGAGAGCTATACACATTCCTACGTGTTAATCCATTTGTCTTTATTGCTAGAGCACACATAATGTCATTTACAAGTTCCGAGTGATAAAATAAAATAAATATAGGATGGGGCATTGTTTAAGAGAGAATTCAAATATGTTGGTGTCTTCTACAAGTGATCTCTGACACATTTGTTGTTCCATTTAACTTTTTTTTTTTTTTTTTTTTTTTTCCTTATTCATTCTATATATCCTTGATCAGGGATAGTTTTTTAATATCTCTTTTCATCTGAAGAGAGAATCACGTTGTTACGCCCTTTCTACTGTTATTAAAATTAGCATCTGTATTTCATCATCTTCTGTAATGAAGCTTGTCAAATTCTCTTGTCAACTACAGATCAGGAAATATGAAATAATGCACTTTTTGGTCCTCCATACATTTCAGTTACAAAAGCAAATATCTGTTTTCACTGAAGGAATAATTATATTGCCATTCTGTAACCCTCATTCACTAAAACACTTAAAAATAATATTAAACAGAAAATTATATAAAGATTATAGGCTGCTTGAAGAAATTAGTGTGAAACGTTTAAAATTATGAAAATTCATATACATATTGCTGGACAAAATAAATAAATGTAAGGTGCTTAAATATCTTTTTCTTAAACATGGTAAGTTCTATCATTTGAGTCAAGATCAGTTTTATTCTTAAGTGGTTTTGAATTGTCTTCCTTTTTTTACTAGAATATGTTAGTAAATACAAAAGCAAGCACACAGTAAGAAAAATGCTAGTATATGCTGCAGTGCAACAAGTTTACCCTGAAAACAGAAATGAAGAAAAAAAAAATGGTTTATTTTTTATTTTGCAAGAGATACAAATTGTTAATGTCATTCTTAACTTCTTGCTGGTAGCTTTGTAAAACAAAGAGGCTTAATATAAAAGACCCCTGAGGCTTTCAAGATGCCAGTTTTAAAATTATGGTAATCTTGTCTATATTTTGATATTTGTTCACTACAAAAATCCCTTACGGTTGATGGCTTTGGCAGAACAATGACACAATAATTTGTAGTAAGCTACATCTTTAGTATGAGGCAAAATAATGCCTGCATAACAGGTAATGAGATTAAGCAAGAAAGTAGGGACTTCCTTAAAATGAAAAATCAAAATGTCACCCTGAAGTGTCAGTGGAAATTCAGAGAGTACAGATTTACAGTGGATTCCATGTCAAAAGCAGCTTTTAAATTCAAATAGCTTGAAGATTAATAAGGTCTGGGACAACAAGTAGTTTGTTTGCTGCTAGAATTTTAAGCTGACAGTAATGTCTTTGAGCTAGGGTGGGGAACTTTCAGCATGTACAACTAAATCATATTTGTTAAATGAGTTTATAAATCACCCAACCAGCACAACTAAGCTGCAGGTTTCTTTTACACTTAAGCTTTTTTTGACATTCTGAAGGTGATGAAGGTAGAAAAACTTATTATTTAACAATGTTGAATTCTGCCATTTAAAACAACTGATATTTCATCTGCATCTTTTTACATTGTAGCAGTGACAGGTAAAAGATAGGTAATTAAAATGCTCAGGATATTTAAACCAGTGGAGCAAGTAACAGTCAATAGAATCACACCATTGCAGAACTGTAGAGGTTGGAAGGAACCACTTCATATCACCTAATCAATTTCCCCCCCCCCCCCCCCAACCCCAAGGCAGGTTTCCTACAGCAGGTTACACAGGAAAGTGTGTGGGTTTTGAATATCACCAAGGAAACAGAATCCACAGTCTCTCTGGGCAGCCTGTTACAGAACACTGGAACCCTCAAAATAAGTTCTGTGTTGTTTTTGTTTTGTTTTGTTTTGTTTTCCTGTATTCATATATAACTACCTGTGTTCCAGCTTCCGTTCATTGCCCCTTGTCCTGTTGCTGGGCACTGCCAAAAAGAACCTGGCCCTTTCCACTTGACTCCCACCCATTAGATATCTGTAAGCATTTTTAAGATTCCCTCTCTGTCTTTTCCAGGCTGAACAGTTCCAAGCCTCTCACCCTTTCCTAATAAGGGAAATGCTACAGGCCTCTAATCATCTTTGCGTCCCTCTACTGGACTCTCTCTAGAAGTTATTCATCTTTCTTGAAGTGAGAAGCCCAGTACTCCAGATGTGAACTCATCAGGGCAAAATAGAGGGGGAGGTTCACATCCCTCATCCTGTTGGTCATTCTCTTTTTAACACACTCCAGGATACCTTATGTCTTCTTGGCCATAATGACACATTGCTGGCTCATGGCCAACCTGCTGTCCACCAGAACGCCTAGGTCCTTCTCTGAAGAGTTCTTTTCCATAAAGACCACCCCTGACCTGTACTTGTATGTGTAGTTATTCCTTTCTACATGTAGGACTCCATACTCAACCTTGTCATATGTATAGACAACAGATACAGCTCAATTTCCACACAATTAGAATCCAAGGAGACAAAATATCATTGCATGTGATGGAATAATGGTTTTGCTGTGACAATACTTAAATCAATCAGTCGAAGTTAAAAGAAAACTAATTCATGTAAGCGCCCTCCTTTTCTTGCTGATTTATTTCAGAACTTCATGAATAATGACTTATCAGAATCATCCTAAATTTAATGCCTTGTGTATTATGTTTTCTCCAAAGAAGATCAAAGGGTTATATTGATTTATATTTTCCTAAGAAAATGAATTCTTCAAGATTATGCAGTGTCAGCTAATATGTATAAGTAAAAATAAGTACTGAATCTTGTTTCATTCTGTGATTGTGATTCTTCTTAATTTTTAGGACTCCTTATTCAGTTAAAATTCCTTCAGAAAAGTTTGCCACTGAATAAGCAAATGCATTTAGAATAATAGAATCCTGGAATCACCAAATTTGAAAAGACCTCCAAGATCATCTAGACTAACCAGCCACTTAGTAACAATATTTCCCACAAAACCATGTTCCTCAGTACAACATCTAAACATGTTTTGAACATCTCCAGGGATGGTGACTTCACTACCTACCTGGGAAGACCATTCCTGAGCCTACCCACTATCTCAGAGAAGTCTTTTCTAATGTCCAACCTGAATCTACCCTGGCACAACTTGAAGCCATTCCCTCTAGTTCTACTGCTAGTTACATGATCCACTTCACCACAACTGCCCTGCAGGTAGTTATAGAGAGCAATAAGATCTCCCCTGAAACTCCTCCAGACTGAAAAATTCCAGCTCCTTCGGTAGCTCCCTGTAAGACTTGTACTCCAGACTACTCACCAGCTTTGTTGCCCTTCTCTGAACACACTCCAGGGCCTTGGTGTCTTTCTTGTGATGAGCTAAAACTGAACCCAGTATGCAAAATACAGCCTCACCAGGGCTGTGTACAGGGAGGCATGATTACTTCTCTGCTCCTGCTGGCAGCACTATTCCTGATGCAAGCTAGGTTGTCATTGGTCTTCCTGGCCACCTGGGCACATTGCTTGCTCATGTTCAGCTGAGTATCAGCCAATACCCCCAGGTTCATTTCCTCTACATAATCTTCCAGCCATTTTGCCCCAGGCCTGTGACGCTGCCTGAGGTTGTTGTGGACAAAGTGCAGGACTCAGCATTTAAATCTTGTTGTACTTAATCCCAATGGCCTCAGCCCAGAAATCCAGCCTGTTCAGATCATCTGTAGGGCCTTCCTACCCCCAGGCAAATCAGCGCTTCTTACCAACTTGGTGCCATCTGTAAACTTGCTGAGTGTGCACTCAATGCCCTCATCCAGGTCATCAATAAAGATATGGAACAGGACAGACCTCAATACCTACTGTTGGGGAACACCACTTGTGACTGATTGCCAGCTGGATGTGACTCCATTTACTAACACTTTCTGCTCCCAACCATCCAGCCAGCCCATTACCCAGCAAAGATTGTATCTGTCCAAGCCACAGGCTACCAGCTTCTCCAGGAGAATCCTGTGGGAGACAGTGTCAAAGGCTTTGCTGAAGTCTAGGTTGACTATATCAACAGCCTTCCCCTCATCCTCTAGGCAGGTCGTAGAGGGAGATCAGGTTGGTCAAGCAGGACTGTGTTAGTTTGGCCTCATACTCTGGCTGTCCTGAGCATGCTATGTGATCTCCCTCAAAATGATCTGCTCTATAGCCTTTCCTGGCACCAAGGTCAGGCTGACTGTCCTGTAGTTCCCCAGATCCTCTTTACAAACCTTCTTGTAGATGGGAGTCACATTGACAAGGCTCCAATCCTCTTTGACCTCTTTGGTTAACCAGGAATGCTTATTGATAGTGAAAAGCAGCTTGGTTAAAACCTCCCTTTCATGGTCATGTGATTTTTTGTTTTCCATATTCCACATCATAACATCATGTAGTACACTGAGAGCTGAAGAGTTAATGCCCCAGTTCTGGGTACTTGTCCCAGAAGAGGAGAACTACATCTTCCAGAGTACTGTTTGCTGTTCTGTCACCATTTTTTTCCCAGAGGAAAAGATAAAAACTGTTGTTGGCCCTCCTCTGATCCTTACCTATAGAGAATCAGTCTTATCATTCCCAGATCCAACCTCAACAACATCAAAGTACCCTCTAACACAGAGTGTGATGCCACCATCCCTCCTTCCTTGCTTGTCCCTTCTGAAGATCTTATTGCTATCCACCGCAGTGCTCCAGTCGTGGGAGTGATACCACCATGTTTCAGTGATGGCAACTAAGTCATAGTTTGTGCGCTGCACAATGGCCTCCAGCTCTCCATTTATTACCCATGCTGCATGCATTGGTGTGATACAGTGGTCATATTTTATTTCATTTCAGGAATGATTAATTTATTTGGTTCCTTTCCAAAAATCCCATCTTGTACTTCTAAATATATTTCCTGAAATATTGTTTTTGGTTATGCTACTGCTCTCACAGGAGATTACTCTATTTCAAAAATATGTGGAATAGTCTAATTATAGTTAGAGATGATGGGCACTTCAAAGTTCTGTGGCAGTTATACACCAGGATCTCTTGAAAGTTTATCCTAGATCATGGAATGTGCAGTGGTACCTGCTTTGTCTGCTCATGGGTTGCTTCCTTTTGGAAAACAACATACAAGGAGATGGAAGATCCCAAGCACATAAGTCTCATCATAGTATGCAGTCAGAACTTGCCCAGTGCACATATACTCAAAACCAAGGCAGAGATATGTTCTCGCACTCTTCTGAGAGAGTCTAGAAAAACAGTTTTCTGCTAGGAAATACTGCATATTGCTACTGTAGACTCAAATTTTGACCTTAAGAAATAAGCTGATTATCTTTTAAAGCAGTTGTGCTTACTGAAATACTTTTTTTTGTTCTTTCCCATTGATTGACCTGTGTAGAAATCTCTATTCTTATATCAGAATTAAAACAAGAGGTGTCGTACTCATATTTTTGAAAACTCAACTAATAACAAGATTGTTTTTAGACTTGCTTGCATATTTCACCACTCATTTCAGCAGTGTTAGAAATAGTGCATTTTCAGGACTTTTTAGTGGAAAAGTAAGGATGACAGGTATGAAGATGGAGTTGTTTGTCTTCCTCTTTTGACAAAAAAAGTATGACAAGAAAAGGAGATTTCACTTCAAAACCAGTGCTACTTAAAGATTTTTAAGCTACATGGCAAATGGTATTTTCAGATTTTCAAGGGATCAGAACTGCAAAAACAAGCATTGCAGGCTGCATGACACAGGCCAATTTTTGTAACAAAAAGTTGATTACCCAGGCAGGAAATATGTATGGCAACCTAATTTCCGGGTGTGATGGAAATCTGGGAATCTCTAGGAAAGTTCTAGTTTCCCTGCTGTAACAGTCTAATTCTAAGCTTTGTTTATTGCTTCAGCTCCTCAGATTTGCCACGTTTTAAAGCTAAAAACAGACACTTGGGAATATAGATTCCCGATACTTATCTTTAAACGAGATCATGATAGAAGTGACCAAAACCCAGTCAACTCTTCAGACAGCTCGCTGACTTGTGTAAGAACTTGATTTACAAAAGAAAAGTCAGGAAGCAATAAGAACACTCAGGAAAAAACAAAGCAGAAGGAGCTGGCAATGTTCCCTCAAAACTATTAAAAACAGGTGGGGATGCACTAAGACAAAGATGTTACCAAATTATTCTGTTGTATTAGAGGTTTGAATCAAATCCAAAGAAATAGAAGGGGCAATATGATAGCCAATCTTTTAAAAAGAGTAACAATATGGAACATAAATATAATTGCGGTTTCTTTTTCCTCATTATGGCCCATAAAATTCCAACTGTTATTTCAGTTTACTCCTCAGATGGAACAGTTAGGAAAAGAAAAAAAATGCATACTGGATCAAATACTTTCAATCTGGCATTCAGCCAAATATAATGCTAACATCATATCATAAATATCAGAAAATTTCAATGTGTAAGATATGTGTTTAGGTGATGGAAGACAGACTATATAAAAGGCCTTTAGAAGGCTGTTTTTATGAGGTTTAACTTTGTGGCCAACCAGGAAAAAATGGAAAGATTACACTGAGAAAGATCTAAGGGCTCTTGCTATGAACAACCAGCATTGAGGTCTTGGCAAAAAGAGATAGTGATAAACTGAGAGAACAGCCACGGAAGTTTGTGGTTGATAAATCCATGGAACATGAGAAATATAAATACCAAGTAATATATGGTGTGCATTTAGTTATCGTACCATTCTTGCTCGTGGCATGGAATGCACTCAAGGCACATTTCAGGCATATATGGATACCCAGCTCAAGCTTCATAATCAGACTTCTTTTAAAATATAAAATCAAGATAAACCTTATTTCCTCTGTTTCCTGTCTTGTAATCAGTGTTCCCCTGCTTAATGGAATGAAAGCACCATCTAAAAGTTTCCTTTAGTTGTAGAACTCATTGTAAGTCTTTCCAAAAGTGACTATCTTATAAAAGATGAACTAGCATGGAAACCTCCCATTATCTACTCAACTATTTTCAAAGACCTTAAGTATTTTGGTGGGTTTTTTTGTTGTTTTTTTTTTTGAGACACTGAAAAGTCAGATCTCCAAACCAATACAGATCAAGTTAGATGAGCAATGTAGTACCTTGAATATCACAATGATTTTAAAGACTGTTTGACATGCATGGCAATGTTCCCTTAAATAAACAAAGCATGTGTGCTTAGCTTGTTACGACACACATCTATCCTGATGATTCTTACATACTGGAGGTAACTTTAAAACACCTGAAAATGTAAAATTCTTCTGATACATAATTTTTCAAGTATGCATCCATCATGAGAAATGACATTAGATGGGGATTATTATTGTTTCAGAATTGTATTATCTGAAATATTTTTCTTAAATACTGAAATTCAAATTCTTATCAGTTTTAGAGATCAGCTGCAGTATTACATATGTCAGTAGGTCTATAAAAACTTTGCATAGGTGGAGGCTGATATAATCCTAAACAAGACCATGAAACCTATTTCTTCTTGCTTAGCATGAAATACATTACCATCTAGATTACTTCAGTAGGTATAAAAGCAGTTAATATCCTACTCATTCACTGTAAACAACTAGCCTTCTTGGGTGTGATATATATGTATATATCAGTGTCCTCTGGGCAGTTTGAGAACTGTTGATTTCTTTCTTTGATTTATTGACTTTTAAGATTTTTAACATTTTTCTTCATTTGTAGTTGTTTCTCGTGATTCTACAGACCACCTGGAACTTGTAAAATACTCTTCTATAAGCCAAACTGTTGGGTTTTTGTTGTTGTTGTTCTTGTTGTTTTGTTTTACTTCAAGCAATCATTATTTTTATTTTCCACTGATTTAGAAACTACTATTATTACATCTGCAGAAAAAATATTTGTGCAAGTGCAAGTGTCAAAGGAAGATAGTTACAGAAGAACTTTCAAATGAGACCACTGCCATTTATTTCTGTTGACACAGGCCAATATTACTTTTTTCCTTTTCTAGATCTTGAAAAAGAGGATTTATTTTTTTCGGGTCTGTAGCATCAGTCAGTCCTGCAATATAAATGTTATACTTCCCTCAGGATTGTTCTAAAAGAACTACATCTAGCTTGTAAGTAGGCTAACATGTCAAAAGGATAGATACTCACACACAATTACTTTTTGGACTTTCCACATGTGTATTCTGTTCTCAGTTCCCTTAGTATTTTTAAAAATACATATATTCACTTGCATCTTAAGGGAGAAGGAAGAGAAAATCCAACCAAGCCATAAACAGAAATGAATCAAACATTGCTGTATTACAAAGGAAAGAAATCCTACAACTTAAATTTTTATCACTAGTTAAATCAAAGAATGATGCTTAACTCTGAACCATTAGATATGTGTGTTCATTCATTTCCAGTGCCTTTAAACATAATTGTCTCTTTTATCTCATTATTATTTGGGGAAAGACTTGTGCTCAGATGCTTGATGTTTCTAAAATATTGCCCTATTTATCCTTTTTTCAGAATGCTTGTATTTCAAATTCAGCCAAGCTTCCGTACTCTCAGTCAACAGTAAAGCAGTCCACAGCATTAGTACTAATCAAGTGAATATACACATACGTATTTTCTCTGCTTTGTCATTTTTTAGTTTTCCTGGTTTTGCTCAGTTGAAGTGCTCACACAAAAACAAAGAAATTAAGAAATGTTACCATCTTTTCTATTATATTCTTTTAATACTAAATCATCCTGCTTCTCAAATGGGAATATCATTGAATATTTAGGTCATAATGTGTGTTCCTCCACCTACATACAGTCATATAATCTTCAGGGTTGGAAAAGACCTCTAACATCATCTAGTCCAACCATCCAGCTGCCACCAATGTCCTCCCACTTAACTATGTTCCTTAGTACTACATCTAACTGTTTCCTGAGCACCTCCAGAGACAGTGATTCAACCACATCCCTTGGCAGCCCATTCTAATGTCTGATCATTCCTTTGGAGACAAAAATTTTTCTAATATCCAACCTGGTCCTTCTTGAGGTCAACTTGAGGACATTCTATCTATTCCTTTCACTAATTATGACGAACTGAAAGTTTGCAATAGGTGTTTTACCTCTCTGATAGTTTCCTCTTATTTTCTTGTGGAAAATATTTATTTTGAAAACACCAGTAGCATATCTAAATTGGATTTGCAATTCCATCTCATTTACTTACTCTCTTTTCTATAGCCCAAGCCCATGCTTGCTGTTGTCAATGCCATAGTATGGCTAATTTTTTCCATCTCTAGTACCCTGAATGCACACACTGACCAATTTTGATGTCCTTACCATCATTCATAAAATAATGTTTATTTCTAAGGAAATAGTCCAGACTATGCCATCACATTATAATAGAGAATATTATGTACTGTGCTGCAGTTTTTGCTTTGTTTCTGTTTGTTGTTGTTGCTGTAGTTTGTTGCTGTAGTTGTTGTTAAGTGCCATGCTTTGTGAGGGATATTTCTTGCAATTGAATGCTGATATTTGGAGCTCATCCAAACCTAAAGATTCAAAGCTTCATACAGTTCCAAGTCAAACCTGCATATCACGCTACTATTGGCTTTTTGCCTTACATTTGACCAAATGGCAGACAAAACTCAATGATTTCTTTTAAATATGATCCTAAGTATGTGTTTAAGTATTAGGCCAGGCAAATACCACAACATTATAAATTACGTGCCAAGCAGTTTGCAGAGCTTTAACTCTTCAGTCATCTTTTTCCACATTATTGAGCCAATCCAAACTTCAGACTGCATTCCTATAGTATTTTTCTTTGCTTTTTGTAGCCCCATTACACAGTATTTCCAAGTATTTTTTAACACTTGCAGCCAGAGGCATAAGTTTAATCTGCCTGCCATAAACAGGATCTAGTACTAACTGGTAAGCTATTAGATCTCATATATTAATATTTTCAAAATTATTTAGATCTAGACTTGCCTTTATAATGACTGTATCTCATGTTATTAATGAATTTTTACAATTCCAGTCAAGCTAGCCTGCACATGTACACAATTCTTTACAGTTTTCTCCAATATCAGTTGTAAAACAGAATGTTGATTAACATCCTAGAAAGCTGACTCAAGTAATCTGATCTGCCTTGTTGTAATGATTTTTACGAAGTATGGACAAAATTAGGATTAATGGGAATATTTGGGAACTTTAAATTTTCTCTTCCTTTTTTCCTTTTCCTTTTCCTTTTCCTTTTCCTTTTCCTTTTCCTTTCCTTTCCTTTCCTTTCCTTTCCTTTCCTTTCCTTTCCTTTCCTTTCCTTTCCTTTCCTTTCCTTTCCTTTCCTTTCCTTTCCTTTCCTTTCCTTTCCTTTCCTTTCCTTTCCTTTCCTTTCCTGCCATTTCTAAGAATAGTGAATCATATGATCACAGAATGGCCTGGGTTTAAAGGTACCACAATGATCACCTAGTTTCAACCACTCTGCTATGTGCAGGGTGAATATAAAGTTTTATTTAAAAATGGAAAGTGTATTTATTTTCAGCTATTATATTTGATATTTATACAAAGAATGCATGGCTTGATTTTTTATACTGCTTGAATTATAATGATATTTTTAATATATTGTGCAAAAATAAAAAGAAAAGAAAAGAAAAAAAAAAGCATTTAATTTCAATCCATAAATGATCTAGCTATGTTGCCAACTGGCATATACCAACGGAAATGCATGTAGGTGTTCTCAAAATCAGTGCCTCCTGTTTATTCTCATGGAAACTATAACAGATACAAAGAGCACAATAATACTAATTGATAGAGAAAATACTAAGCTACAAAACACTTTTTTTCAGCTTGGTCATAATCATTACCCATGCCCTTTCACCAGTGATGAACAAGATTCTGCATGCCTCACCTGCACCAGCAGAGTCGAGAGTTGTATTTTAACCCAGCAAGAAGCTAGCAATAACACAATCTTTCACTCACCACTCCTCCTTCCCAGTGGGATGGGAGAGAGAATCAAGAAAAAGTAGCACTTGGGTTGAGATAAAAATTATTTACCAAGACAGAAAAGGAAGAGAGATATAACATTAATTATGACAATTTTACATATTTATCAATACTGTACAGGTATACACACATATCAAGCGATAAATAAGCAATTGCTTACCTGCAGTGGCAGTCTCCCCTGGCTAATTCCCCCAGGCAACTCCTCTCAATGTTATAGTTTCCATTCTTGATGTCATATGGTATGGAATATCCCTTTGGCCAGTTTAGGTCAGCTGTCCTGGTTCTGTTTCCTCCCAGATCCTTGTGCCCACCCCCAACACCTCTTGATGGCAGGGGAGCATGAAAAGCTGAGAAACTGTATTGGCCATGGCTATGTACAGTGCTGCTCAGCAAGAATCATGAAATCATAAAATTGTTGAGTTGGAAGGGACCCTCAAAGATCATTTAGTTCAACTCCCCTGCAATGGACAGGGACATCAATATGCTCAGATCCTGACCATGAATGTCTCCAGGAATTGGGCTTCCACCACATCTCTGGACAACTTGTTCCAGTGCCTCACCACCATTATTGCAAAAATTTCCTCCTTATATCCAGTCTAATTCTCCCCTCTTCTAGTCTGAGACCGTTTCCCCTTGTCTTATTACAACAGAATACACTGGTATGTTACTAATGTTTTTCTTCTCCAAAACCAAAACATAGAATCATACTAGGCACTATTAAGAAAATCAGTTCTGTCTCATCCAAACCAGGATTGTAGTCCAAAGTATGAAAAGCTTGCACCCTGAGGTATTTCTTGTGATAAGACTCTGATTTATGGAGGAGGCAAGTGATGGGAGGCAAGATACTGTGTGACAATCAACATCACTTTGTGGACATTTGAAAGTACCTTCCTCCAGAGCTGTTTGCCTCTGGAACAGAGTGCTCAGCAGTGTTTACGGGTGGAAGATCTGACCTGTGACTAAATAGCTCCAGCTTGGTATGGGAAAATTGGGGAATTATACCATGGTGTCCTGTGAAAAACAGGATGCAGGTGAGCATCCCTGCTCCCTCTTATCTGCTAGCAAGGCCCAGAAGATGGGAACAAAGGAGTTTCTGCTGAGATCCCAGAGCCAGAAGCTGCCATTCCAAGGAGAACTGACTCAGCCACTTTGGATTTGAGCTGTCACTGCAAAGAAAGCTGACTCAACCACTTTGGATTTAGTTTGTACTACCATTGGGAATTGTCGCCGTGGTCACCATTGTTGTTAACAGAACAATGTCCGAAAACCCAGTACTACTGAAGATCAATGACTGAACTACAAACCATGCTGGATCCATGGTAGTGACTATCTTCCTCTTGCTTCCTACAAAGACTCCTTGCTTCTATTATTTACTATCTTTTCTATTATTGCCTGCCTTCCTTTACCCATCACCCTAAATTGTAATAGTGACCATCCTCCACTTCCACTTTTCCCTAAATGACTAGGATTTGTAATAAACTGGTCGGACCAACATTTGAACCATTGTCTCTTAATATCATGCAGGGTACACATATATGAAAGAACCTCCTCTCCCTCATATAAATTGGAGTGAGAGACACTGTCATGGTCGCCACTGCTGAAATACACAACCCGCTACCTCACTGTGCTCACATCCTCTCTTTGGTCTCCATAAACATTTAGCAAGCAACAATTAATGTCAGTAGGTGCAATTCTTTCCAAACGGAGATTCAGTTATGCACATTAGCTTCATACGCACTTCCATGTTAGATGTCATTATGTCAGATTGCCCCTCTGCTGCCAACTATTGCATGGCAACAGAATTTAATAGAATACTGGTGGGAAGGTTCAGTCTCTACTGTCACACCACCAACATCCATCTCTGATATACTGGATCAACCTAAAAAAATAGGAGATGTTACTGTAGGAGTAGCCCTCATAATTTTATCTTTATTTTACCAGCATTTCTTATATGTATCCCTAATCTACTGTCTTGCTCCAATTTAGGAGAGAGGCAAGGTTCTTTTGATAAGTTATGCCCGGCATGAGATTAAGAAGAAAATCATTCAAATGTTGTTCTGACCAGTTTATTAGAAATAATAGACAGCTGAGGGGATGGGGAAGGGAGAGCGGCGAATATCAAAATTAGGGTGATGGGGATGGGAAAGTGGGCAATAGGAAAGGTGGAAAAAGGCAAGAATTATGGAAAGGCGGGGATAGTCACCTCCTGGATGCAGCAGCGTCCCATTGCACATTGTTTCATTGGCCCGGGGAAAAACAAGCGTAGGGGAGAGCAGCAGCAGAGTGGCAGGCCGCAAGCAGCAGATCGGTGCAGCGCAGAGCAGGAGGTAGAAAGGGCAGCGAGGTCTTGGGGAACAGCAAGGTCTCACGGAGCAGAGTCTCGAGTAGCGAGGTCTCACGGAGCAGAGAGGTCTCACGGGCAGAGTTACGAGCAGCAAGCCCAGGTGAATCCGTTGGCAGCAGTAGGATGACGAAGGAGGAATCTGAGGCCAGAAACCTAAAAGTTCTTCATGCAAGCATCTTCTTCAGCATGCAGGCGTTCACATAGTGAGGCATCTGATGTCAGAAAACCTCCTTGTTCACGAAGTGAGGCATCTGATGTCAGACAACCTTCTTGTTCACGAAGTGAGACATCTGATGTCAGAAAACCTAAAATCCATCGTTTGTCCATGCTCTTTTTATCCTACTTCTTCCCAGACTACGTGATATTCCAGGGAGGCTTGGGTCAGAATGATGTGAATACCTCGGAGAAGGCCCTCTTCCTTGAGATAGTCCCACACAAAAAGACCACTTTAGGGCCATTCATCTGCATCTTATCTCCCTTTTGTAGCTCCTGGAATTGTCTATCTGTCACCCTTAAACAAAGGGAGTTCTGGAACCTTGTTTAAGTCTTTCCTGGACTTGTCCTCCTGTGTCTCAGACAAAGGGAGTTCTGGAACCTTGGCCAGGCTTGCCTGAACTTGTCCATTTCAGCAAACTTGGAGACAGTAATGTAAAAAGCACGGTCTCTTACATCTACCAAAGGAAAATATATCTCCATACAATGTATATTTATCTCTAACAACAATCAAAGCCATTATATTTAAGGAACAGTATGTTGTACCTGCTAACATGGAGAGTTATTCAAATGATTAGCTAGATAAAGTTTTGTTTGAGTAGAACAAAGAGGACTGAATCCAAAAGCATTTGAATTTTGTAACCAAATAGTTATGCATTACTAAATCTTTCTTCTTCTACTACTCCTTTTATTTCTGCTTAGAAGTATACTAGAACAGAATCCCTTTTTCAGCATAATAATTACAGACAGATTTTAATTACTATTAAGTAACTTTGTAATATACTGTTTCATGTAAGAATGAATGCAAGATATGGTAACTTTACCACAGAATGTGAAAGCTGCAGTAATTGTTAATTGTTCAGTTATTTGGACAGCAGGGTGTGTGCAGTCGTTATTCTGAGTCATGCATTCTCCATCCTAAATCAAACAACCTGATAGATAAGCAACAGTGTTTCTCTGGGCAATGATAAGCATGTGTGTTGTATTTAGAATTGAGTAATTTTCTAAAAAACCTGCCTATAGTGCTAGTGCTCAATCCAGAACTCTTGTTTGTGAAGTTCACAATGCAGTAGCCCTCCACTTGAAATAAGTAAATTCCTCAAGGAGCAAATTCATCTGATGTGTTAGACACACACTGTTACAAACACAGGGGTCATATATATTATGTGGAGGGAAGGGGAATGACATCCCCCTTCCTCTCTGTCCTCAAAAGAAGAATAAAATTACAGACCATAAGAAAATGTCCACACTGATGTACTAGAATTTGTGTTTTAGGAGTAGGAAATGATAACAGAAGTTAGCTGCTACATAAACATGTTTCTTGATACACTTTTTTTTCATAAATCACGTGTGATCAGGGCATTTTTATTGCTTCTTCCAAGGTAATAAATGAAATGAAAAAACTAAGTAAGACTAATCCAGAGAACAATCCTCAGGAGATTTTCTCCAGCCTTTTTGATACCTATTATTGTCAATATATATGTCAATTTTTACATGCACAAATAATTGCAGACAGTGAAATGTGCACTAACTTTTGTATCACTCCAAAATTTTGAGCAGTACAGAGTAGTTCATTGAAACATCACACCAGCTGGAAGATGTAGCAGAAATCACAAATATAATGTGACAGCCTCTGAGTAGTCATGAGCTGAAGAAAAGTTCCTAAGAGTCACAAGTGCTTTTGTTTGTTGTCAGCTTCTCAGAGGAATTCTTTCTGGTTCTTATTTCAGATAGCATACAGAAACATGTAAAGTTCATTAAATTCTAAGTAGAATGTAATAAAATAATGTAAATAATATGGAGTTCTTCTATTTACACAATCACTTTAAACTAAAATTCATGCAGAAACAAAAAATGGGCAATGAAAATAATGTATGGTAGAAACAGACTGGCACATTAAAAAAGTACTGACATTAAGAGTAGAAGAAAAAAAAATATGTGTTTATTAAAATATTCTCAAATTTTGAGCTATTAATAACTTTGTTTTGTATTTTAATTCCAGTAGATAGATCAGCACCACACATCTACTCACTCATTCTTCCTGGTTGAGATGGGGAAGAGAATTGGAAAAGTAAACTTAAAAAAACTCAAGGGTTGAGAAAATTTGCAAAGTAAATCAAAAGCCATGCATGCTGGCAAAGCAATACAAGGAATGTATATCTTGTTTTCCATTATAATTATATGACCAAGCAATAAAGGCTAGTGATATACAGCCAAACTAAATTTAGTTTTTGGTTTTTTTTTTGAAGGTTTAGATACAGATGGAACAGTTAACCCAAACTGATTAAGCAAGTATTCCATGCCATATGACATTATAATCAGTTATAAAAGATGTGGAGAAAAGGGAGGAAAGCAGGGAACATTGAGGTGGGGGAGTGGTGACATTTGTCTCCTTAAGAAACTGTTAAATGTGGTGAGCCCTGCTTCCATCCACCATGTATTTTTACTACCTGGCATTTTTTTGGACCTATATCTTGTGAAACAGGAACAACTTGTAAAACGTGTGTGAGAGAACCACATAACAGCACTTTTATGAAACTCTGAGGTGCTAAGGGAAAAACAAATGTGTAAAAATGCCAAAACCTACCCCCATCCCAGAATACGATATATAAATAGCATTTCTCCAGTTAGTGCGTCTGGCATTAACTATGACTCATGTTTTGTTGACAGAATCATTTATCCCAGTATAAACCTTTGTAAAACCACTTAATTGTGATTTTTACTTTAGCCCATAACAATCTGTAATGAACAAATAATAACCAACCAATTATTTCTCTGTGAATCAGATTTAGGCAAGATGTAAACTTCTGCATAAAATGTTATGCCATTGGACATAGCGAATGAGAGAATGTCAATTAATCTACCTTTTCTAAACAAGTTATCATCCCAGATTCCAATCAATTAATAACTGAATACTAGTGGAATAATTTGAAACTGATGGAATTATGTAAGTTATTTGCACTGAAATCAGGGATTCTAATGATGTTGTCTTGTCAATGCATATAGACTATATGTAATTATTTGTGTACACAGATGATTATAAGAAACTACTAGATATGAAGAGGTAATTGGATATTGCAGTGCTAGACTGCAGACTAATTCTAGGCGCTGCTTCAGCCAAAAACCCTTGAAATATATTTAATTTTCTTTAGTTCTAGCATCAAAATATGCAACCAATTTTTCAGTTGACAAGTAGATATTTTTAATTCTCAAAGATTACATCCTTGTTTCATTAAGAATTAATTTAGAACTGAAATAGTGAATCACAGATCCTTAGTTAATATTTTTTTATAAATGACAGTGTATACTTCATGAAATCATAGAATCATGGAATGCTTTGTGCTGGAAGGGATCTTTAAGATCATCTAGTTGCAACTCCCCTGGTATAGGCAGGGACAACTCCATCTAGACCTAGTTGCTCAAAGCCCCATCCAGCTTGGCTTTAAATGCTTCCAGTAACTTTAATACGTGCATCCCTTCTGAACAAAGTATTTTAAAACAGGACTCAAACACAAAAGTATTTTGTATTCTTCAGAAGCAGAGAATATAAACATGGATGCACAATGATATCTTCTACATAAAATGAATAATAATAATAAATAAATAAATAAATAATCTTGAATAGTGTCTAAATGAAACAGAGATGGATACAAATATTGAAAGATTGACACAGTTTAGTTGATGTTATCATGAATGACAGGGACCTTTCTGGCCTCTTTTTCTCCCTCTCCCCTTTTTTGGAAAAAAAAGAAATGAAGAAAACTTGATTGAGATAAGGGAAGAGAAGTAATTTACTACTAATGGTAAAAGAATGTAAGAATGATATAAAAGACAGTTACGGGTAATAAATCATACATATGGGAGGGAAAGGATTTCTGACCATGCTGCTAACCATGCTGCCCAGAAATGGAAGAAAGTTCTCTCTCATCAGAAATCACGTGGGGAGTAATGGAGACTTCTGGGAATTTCAGTCTTCCACTTCTCAGTGCATCTTCCTCTTGGAGAGCCAGAACTCATGCAAGAATAGTCAAGGCTGCCTGAAGCTAGAACCCAGGAAGTGCAACTCCCCGGCACTGTGCTTTAGTATTAACAGCTGGCTGCATGATATCTTGATATGGAATACCAATAAAGCCAGGACAAACATGAAATGAGTAAAATGTTTTATTTAAAGAACCAAAAAGCATTTGAAAACACAAGGAGAAATATATATATATATATATATTGCATGAATGCAGAGAACAAAAGTCCAGGATCTATATGATTGCATTTCCTGTTAAAACTGATTATACTTTAAACTTTTCAAGAGTGAAAAATAGTGCAACTGAAATTTATTTCATATCATGCAATAAACTGTCCATCTCCAGAATAACTGCATAAGTGAATAAACAGATGTGCAGTAGATATAGTAGTAGAGAGAATAAGCAGTAGAAAACAGGATGGTAGTTTTATCAGAAAAAAGGCTTGGGAAGATCTCAATATAAGGTAACTTTTATTTTGCCCTAAAATACATATTTGCAAATAAAGTTTTTCAAATTTTGAAACAATTATTGATTTTTACTATAATGAAATTGAAAGAACGAAAGATGCATTTGAGAAGGTACAATATGAGTAGCTAATTCATAGTGTATGGAGGGTGCTGATTTCTTCTTTGTGTAAATGTTTGATAAGGTGTGAAAGCATCTCCTAACGAAAGAAAAAATTAAAAAAATAAATAAAATAATAATAATAATAATAATAAAGACTTTCTGAGACTAAGACAGAAAATGTCTTTTCACCTGTAGATTACAAATGAACTGAACTCTTTCATTTTCCCCAGGAAAGCTAATGACTAGTCATTTCTCATCATCAATATGGTACTTGTATTTTGTTACATAAATTGCTTTTTAGTCATTCATTAATGCTCATTCACATTTGTGTAGTAGCATGATGGACAAAGCAATAGGATTTTCATCTAAACAATATGTGCAAATCTTTACTCTTCTGATCTGTTTCATAAAATGTATCTCACGGTGTTTTGTCATGGCTGTGTGTTCAGTAGTCAGCTTCAGTAGCCAAAATGATCAACATATATATGCTTAATAATGTGTGTGTGTTTGCGTGTTTGTGTATGCACATGTGTATATTCTGCTTTAGTAACAGTGCCTATTTCCACTTACTTATATAGTCTGCCAATACACTTTCACCTGTTTGTCTCCCTTGAGCAATTATTTACCATAAACTCACTTTATAATATTTGTTATGAATAGTTCTACTGTTAACAAAGGCCTGCTTTTGCTGTGGTATTTAATTACTCACATACACACAAAAAAAATCTGTGTATATAATCCTTAACCATGAGTATTATCCTTTAATTAAAACCAACAACATCCAAATGCATTAGCTGACATTTACAGTATGCAATTCACTAAAATCATTTTCTTTGAAATTTAAGTTTTCAGTGCCATCTAGAAGTACATTCATGTCATTGAAATTCCTTCTGTTGGTATCTATGTATTTGAGGAAAATTTCCATTCAGTGTTCCTAATCATTGAATCATTCCTGACATCCAATATCATTGTTATAGCTCAGTCTTTCTGTGATGGAAGTATCAGTCTTTTCTTTAATAGTGTGTGGTGGAATGGGAAGCTAGTCACAATTAAATTTTAAAAAGTACTTGCCATTTGATCTTGGAGTTATAAATCTCTTCAGAAACACCAACAACCCTACTCCTGAAATATTACCTGATAATTTCAGTCTTTATAGTTTAGAAAAGCCCATACAGAAAACTGAACTGAATAATCATTTGAGCAACTAATCAGGTGTATTACAGTTTAAGAGAGAGTAGAGGGAAACAGCTGCTAAAATGGAACGAATCTTTCACACAAGATGAACAGTGTTTCTACCTAGGAAAATTAGTCTAAATCTTTATTTTACAGTAGCTGATTATATCATCTACTTAGTAAATGTTACATAAATAAATGTATACATATATATAAAACAGTATCATGCTTTTTCCTTCTCGAAGTCCCACTGAAATATCTGTCCTCACTACATTTAATATCCAGGAAGACTACAACAGTGTTGAGAATTATGTCACAGTTGAATTCCTACAAGTTCTAGAAGAGGTGTACTATAAATTCAATATTTAGAGATAGTATGGGCTTGCTTTCTGAAAAGACTGGGTAATCATAACATAGTCATTGACTTTTCAGATTATTTAAGGAAGAATTACCTTATTATTATTATTATTATTATTATTCCACTATTATTATCTTTTACTTTAATTACAAACCAAGTAATTATGCTTAGCAATTTTCTGGCGCAAAGAGGAAAAAATTCACGGAGAATGATGCACTTCAAAAAAGAGGAGGAACTTTTCCATTTGTATTCTGCCAAGAGTAGTACTACAATATTCAGGTCAGTTCATTACATAAGTTGTACCAAAATTTCTTCATACCTAAAAAAGAGATGGCAAAATGCCTCCTCATATTTTATTTCCGATAAGCTCTGAATGATCACTTAACACAGCCATGTGCCTAGAGATACAACCGACGTATTTCTAATTACTGTGTAATAAGTATAAAATTAATTAGTACACAATTTAATTATGTTAAAATCTTTATGTTATGCAAGTTCCCACAATGTATTTAATTTTGTACCCTCGTGGCAAATTCATTTCTCTAGGTCTTAAGAAGCTGCAGATTGTAATTTCATGACAAACGTAAAATTTGCTAGATTGTACTCAGATTCTAACATGCACTTTTTAATTTTGATTGTATATGTAAATTAGCTAGAGCTTTAAAGTGCAAAGTAAATTTAAACCTTAATTATTAATTCAAATTAATATTTTTATAGTAAAAAGAGAATGAAGCTATAAGAAGGTAACAGGAAGGGAAAAAAAAAAAATAATGCAAAGAAGAGTATTTTTATCCAAACATATAAAAATTGATCCAGTATTTTATTGATTCATCTTGGAATGTTTAAAAAGTATTCATCTTGAAATAAAGAGAACAGGCAATTTTTCCAGCACCTTCAAGGAACTTCTCTTTCCATTTTTAGGAAGTAACTATTTGCTTAAAGCCCTATACATCTTTGTCTGGAAATCATTCTTAAGTTTATTTCTATCTTTTGAATACAGCAGAAATAAATGGTACTATTAAATCTTAGTCTGTGTGATAGATGAGTCAGTTCTGCTTGTTTTGCATCTTTTAAGTTTATTAAGAAATTTCACAAGTATCTATTGTAATATAAACTTAATCTGAAATTTTACTCAGCACTATAAAATAATCTTAAATTTAAGAATTAGTACCTGTCTGATCTTCAGGATTATGTCATTATGGTTCATATTTTCTTCAATTAGTCAAGAAGTGTTAATAGATGACATCATGCCTGAGAAAACATCACAGTAAAGACAAAAGATTGTTTGTTCAGTTAAAATTACTGAGGTGAAACCACTATCTCTGGAATCACCAGTAACAGAAAATTTAATTGTCAAAACTTGTGCAAAGAACATTTATTTTCCTTTGAAGTATATATAGCTACAGATGCATACAATCTGTATGCATGTATACCATGTGTTGAACAAAAAAAAAAAAAAAAAAAAAAAAAAAGAAATTTATTTAACAGAATATCGTAGGATATCGTAGGATTCTGTGATTTGAAAACATACCAGTTCCAAAGTGCACATATTATTTGGTAAAAGATTATTGCCTACGGCCATACCACCCTCGAAATGCCCAATCTCATCTGATCTCGGAAGCTAAGCAGGGTCCGGCTCGTTTAGTGTTCTATGATTAGGAAACATCAGTTGTTGTTTTTTGTTGTTTGTTTTTTTTTCTGATAAACTCCCTGTGGTAGAAAAAAAGACTTATGAAAAGCTAGTAGAATATTACCAGCATCTATCATAGTGAGAATAAAATGTAACAAAAGCTTGCAAATGCTGTCAGAAAGAACAAACTATTCTTGATCCATAGTAGTTAAAAGAGATCTGTAAACAAAGCAGGTTTTATTTTCATTTCAAACAGTCCTGTGATCAGACTGAAGTGAGATAGCAGCTGTTTCAATAGAGTTAACAAGCCATATACTTCAAACTCAGCAAAACCCTACTGTACAGTATGTTGTGGCAGTCTGTTTTTAATGGAAGTCTGCTTTCTTGTGACAAACAATTTATGATATCAGAAGCTCCATAACAACACTTGGAATTCCACAAAGAAACAGTGTTAACACTGATGGTGTTGAAACAACAGATTTTAGTTTAAAACTAAGGTGTTCAGATAGTCTACAAATTTACTTTGCTTGGTGATTTTTCTGTCACTAGTATTTTCAGATGAGATTACTCATTTTAATTTGTAAGTTCCTAAATATGGATGCCTAATTACTG
This sequence comes from Excalfactoria chinensis, assembly GCF_039878825.1. NCBI lineage: Eukaryota > Metazoa > Chordata > Aves > Galliformes > Phasianidae > Excalfactoria > Excalfactoria chinensis. The sequence goes on along the minus strand of NC_092825.1, from coordinate 133,663,978 downwards.
AATTTTTGTATAAATATATGACAATTGTTATAAATTACAATAGTTTTCAGTTTATGATAACTGTTAAGGTTTCCCATCTGCTACTGTTACACAGGAAAAATAAACATCCTCTGTTTTTCCTCTGGCCATGATGCTCCACTTGCCCAAGTCATACTGAGCAGTTCATAATGGAAGGCTAAAGTCTGAATTGCATAAACATGAAAAAATTCACTTTGTTGATCTCCATTTTTAATGACACAATTAGATTTATCACTTCAGGAAATTCCACTTCCAAACTCACTGCATAACCCTGTCCGGAAAGAATAATATCATTTTGGAGAAATACACAAAATTTGAAGAGATTTTCTAGCTCTCACCAGAACTCTACCGTTAGGTCCACCCCACTGTGGTATATCTGAAAGCTATATTTAAGGGAAAAATATCTAGCATTAGTATAACAAAAAAAGCACATTGTCATACAAATGTTTCCTACTTCTTCATGTGAAAGTATTTTCTTTCCTCTTTTATTTCTCACAGACATTTCAAAGACTTCCCCCAAAGGGCAATACTAAGGCCTTGGTCCACTGAGACACTGACTGTTCATTACTGAACAATCATTTTCTCCACAGGGTAAATTAGTTAAAGCTCCTCTCCATTTACATTACTATTTCTGATACCAGCCAGGATGACAGGTGGCTGAGAAGGCCAATGGTAATCTGGCTTGTATCAGAGATAGTTTTACCAGCAGGAGCAGTACCGCAGTACATGAGGATCGTACTCATGTACTCAGCACTGATGAGTCCACCTCAAGTAGTACTGTATTCAGTTTTGGGCCCATCACCACAAGGAAGAAACTGAGGCCCTGGGGGGTGCCCAAAGAAGGGGAGTGAAGCTGGTGAGGAGTTTGGAGCACAGACTTTATGAAGAGTGTCTGACGGAGCTGGAATTGTTTAGTCTGGAGGAAGCTCAGGGAAGAACTTACTGCTCTCTACAACTAGGTGGTTGTGGCAAGGTGGATGTCAGCTTCATTTCCCATGTAACTAGCAGTAGAACTGGATGGAATGGCCTAAAGTTGCACCAGGGGAAATACAGGTTGGATATTATAAAAAAAATTCTCCAAAAAAGTGAACAGGCACTGGAACAGGCTGCCCAGGGTGGTGGTGGAGTTGCTGTTTCTGTAGGTGCACAAGAAACATTTAGACATTTTACTAGGGGACTTGGTTTTGTGGGGAAATGTTAGTGGTAGGTGGTTGGTTGGACTGGATGATCTTGGAGGTCTTTTTCAAACTTGGTGACTCTATGATTCTATGATTCTAAGCTTTAATTTTAAAGTAGGTTTCAGCTGGCATGGAATTAATTTTCTTCATTGTGGATGGTATGGCACTGTGTTTTGAATTTAGGATGAAAATAATATTATTATCATACTTATGTTTTAGCTGTTGCTGAGTGTCTGCACTAATAATGACTTTTCAAGTTCTTACACAGTCCTACCAATGACAAAGCTGGGGGTACACAAAAATGCTGGGAGAGGACAAAACCAGGACAGCTGACCCAAAATGACAAGGATACATACCATAACAAGATCTGACATCATGCAAAATGATAAAACTAGAGGTATTTGACTGGAGGGGCAGATGTTGCTTTAGGACTGGATGGGTATTTATGAGATTGCATTGTGGATCACTTGTTTTGTATTTATTTATTTATTTCACATTCTTACTATTGTTTTCCCTTTCATTTTCTGTCTTAGGTTGTCTTTACCTCAGCCTGTGAGTTTTAATTTGTTTCCAATTATTTCCTCTGTGAGTGAACAGCTGTGTGGTGTTTAGCTGCCTGCTGAATTAAACAATAACAGTTACCCTCATGGGTATTCTTCATGGCATTCATCCTTTATGTTACATCAATGTATTGATAAGTCTGTCTCCATCATGATCATTTGTAACCTACTGTAAAGTAGTCAGATACTATAGCTATAAGTACCATGGAAGAGCTATGAGAAAAATTTTCAGTAGTGTGCAACAGATGCCACATGGGTGAACAACTAAACTAAAAATATGGAGCAAACGATTGGAGAATGCTCATAAAAGTGAGAGGGAGTCCTGTTCATGACACAGTACAAAAACTCTTTTAAGTCAGCTAATTAAAATCTAGCATTCTCTAGCTTCTGATAGATTAATTTCAAAATCTTCATGATGTGCTTCAATACTGTATTTTAAGTAGAGCATATAATATCTTTTGACATATATAAACATCCTTATGATTAGAAGTCACAAAGTTTATTTATTGTTATGATTTATGTCCCTTCCAATTTGGCTACATATTGTCCTGTTCCCAAGTATCTTTCACTGCAAAGGGAATCCTGGAAATCTGTGAATTTTAGGGATTCAGCAGAAATGGCCTTCCTTGGCAAACTCACTGAACATAACTACTTTCAAGCACACTAAAAGCCTTGTAAAATGCTCCTCTGCTGTAGGTCATAGAATGAAGCTATAATAAACTCTGATCCATAAAAAGTCATGTAAACATTATAACCTGTTTTTACTAGCCTTTAATGTGATCTTATTCAGCTTGAGTCTTTTCAGCTCCCAAGTCTCCATGAGCATCTAGGATCCTACTTGGGTGTTCAAGTGCCTTTGGCTTGGAAGCCTGAAATGGGAACAGATATAATGCTATCAGCTATTTAATTATTTTCCCCAGGCAAATGTTTGATATTTCCAACTGCAAGCATCTAAAAATAAAACACCTATGGAAATCAAGTGAATATTTCTGTATAGTTAATCAAAATAAAAGTCTACGCAGTCTTCCACTGTTTCCTTAAACTGCTGCATTTTTCATACTGAAAAATAAAGGAAAAGCAGAAACAGCATACAAAAAACAAACAAACAAACAAAACCACCACCACCAACAAAGGGCTGAAATTTAGATTAACAGTGACCTTGTCTTAACGCTCTATAGTAATGATATGGTCATGATACCTTCCCCTTCAGTTCTCCTATTTGTTTTAAGAAAAATACTGTAAAACTTTGTCCTCAGGGGAAACTGAAGTCACTTCAATGCACTTCAGTGGGAGTTTAGTTCACTGTGAACTTACTAAACAACAAAATTTTACTGCTTTTTATTTCTGCTGAATACTTACTCAGTAAATTGATGAGGGAAGTCAGCCATAAATTAAAAGCTATTTTACGTCATCAATAACCTTAATGAATCAACTATGGCTTTTGGAAGCTTATATATGTGTATGAATACATATTTGTATTTTGCCATCACTGTGACAATTGCTGTTGGACTCAAAAAACATCTCTTAAATACATAGACTTAGTGATGGAGGTGTACATGACTCTGATGCTCATTAAATCCTCATTTAAAAGTAAGCTAAAAATCTTTATGTATGTATCTAGTATAAAATATGCGCTTTTTATTATTTATTTATTTTATTTTTTCTATTAATGTGAACTCTACTCATTTCATTCTGATTAGAAAAAAAAAAAATAATAATGTGGTAGTACTGAGGAAATAGCATGCAGAATTTGAAAAATTATTCCAGCTAGCTTACCTTTCCAAGAAATGTTATTATGCCATATCTCACTGCAATGTAATATTTACATGCCATTTTCTTGACCTGGATATGAATGCAAAAGTTTGGATCTATTGTTTAAGTGAATATATTGTTTTGGAAGTCTTATACCAGAAATCTGTTTGAAAGATAAATATTTCTTCCACGTTAGTAGAAATTCTCATATAGACAAAACAAAAAAAAAAAAAAAAAAAAATTAGAAATCAATGAAATTCTTATGCCTTGCTGTTAAAATATATGCTGTCAGGGAAAGCAGTTTAAAATTCTGCTTTTAATTTTTTACAGAACACGGGCAAGATTTGATGAAAGATTCTGAGAAGCAGCTAACACATGAAAAATTCTGAATTCTGTTCTGGGTTGTAATATTCCTTTCTGTCTCTTTGCCCTGGAGATTTAAATTCAGAAAGAATGAACAGACTTTCAGAAGTGCCAAATATGCTTCTCTACTCAGAGCCAGAGTTTCAGTGACCACCTTGGTGTCACAGACCAAAATTTTGGAGCATTTACATGTTCAGTATTCAACTGTTTGAAATAACTCACAATCCTGAGTTGAGGCAAGGGCATGTGAAGAAACGTGCAAAGTGATCTGGACACCTGAGGTAAGAACCTGCAGAACATGGCTTTGCAAACAGAGAATTTCACAGAATGAAATAAAAATCTTGACAAGTATCCCAGATTTTATAAACAGTCAGGTAAATTAAGTACAAACTGGCTCTAACTCTGTTCAATTTTGTAAGAGTTAAAAGCTACTGAATTTTCCAAAACCATTGGTGTTGCTAGATTCATGACCTCTGGTAACTTAAACCATCAAAATTAATCACTGGAAATTTAGGAATGAGGGTGACTGTTTTAGTTATATAAAAATACTGGAAGAAAAGAACTCTAATTAATGTATCTCATGAATAGAAACCCCAGTTCAAAAAAAAAAATCGTGTTGCATTTATGAGCTCTGACCTCCATATTTCTATCATGTAAATGCTGTGCTTATTGCCTTTTAACAAAAGTGCAGTTCTTTAAAACTGCTTACATTTGGAAACTATCAACACTAAAAAATAAATTATTGTTCATCTTTTTTTTCCCATCTTTCTAGCAGCTCATGCCATATGTGCAAAGTCAGATCGTCTGAGTAACTTTCCTCTCACAGTAGTGAGTTTCTAAGTAGTTGCTGTTTTCAGTAGGAATAATATACAAGTGCTCTTGGGTTCCTTTCCATTTTTAGCTGATCCTGAAAAAAAAAAAAAAATTCATAAATGACATTTAAATCCAAACAGTATGCTGGCAACTTGGGCTGGCTAGTGTGAAATTTAATTTGTGCTGTCAAGCCCCAAGAGCGTAGGGAAAATGAAATGAACAATAACCATTAAATTCGAGTTCTACAATATCCTTCAGAAATGAAATATGTACTTAGATCACATGGACAAAACTAAGTAACTGTGCCCTATGTGCCCTTTCAGGGCCACACATCTGTGCAGTAGGTTTAAAAATTAGGTCTGACCTTTAGATTTTTGCTGCTGTCCCTTCAAAGTACTAGTTTTTAGACATAATGTTTAGCACAATAATGGAGCAGGAATAGAACTCTCTGCTGGCCTCTACATTTCTACTTTGAGATTGACATTTTTTCTCATTAACATCTCTTTTGTAACAACAAACAAACAAACAAAAATAAGGTTAACTTTTTATGCTTTAGGCTTCTTCAAAACATATCCTGTATTTTATATTCATAAAGCTATCAAAAATAAACAGGTATCTTGCTCACAACAAAAATTTGCAAAATGAAATATCACATACATACTTTCAAGCAAGTACCTATCAAGAGGCATTCATAGCATCAAGCAAGTCTGAACTACTTAAAACTTCTAAATAGAAACCTGGCCAACTACTCCTGTGGAAATTAACAGCAGAGATAAGAACGTCATTCCATTATTTTTTGCCAACTGATCTCACTTTCAAACAGATCAGTTGTTCACTTATTTGTGTTAGCTTAATGAAAATCTTCTACACGCCCTCAGCTCCAGAACATAAGAGAAACTTTAGAGCCAAAATTTTTGGTGTCAACACACTGAACATTTCCCATACAGTAGCAGTATAGTAACTTTTCTACTTAGTGATTCTGAATTCCTGTCTCAGTGAGCTGAAAATTAAGTTCATCATACAAATAAATAAATTTCTTGTGGATATTGTTGTTAGACTTTTTTTTTCTTTATCTGCCTTCATATTTAGTTAATATTAATCACCCGCTGCTTAATTTGTGCCAAGATTCCAGTAGTTTTTAAAATAATAATAATAATTAATTAAATAAATAAACTAATTCTCTATCTGTGTTAACTGCATTTTATTCTTAAAAGCCTTGAAAATTTTTGACAAAAGGGATGTGATGACTGAACAATGATTTCTATTACAAAATCATTTCAGCTGCCATAAGGAAGGTTGGAAGGATGACTGAGACAGAACAAGGTTATTGGCAGTGTGATCAGAAAGAATTGCCAAGAGGTCAAACAGTATCAGGCTTTTCCAGCTAAGAATGGAAATTTGTTAATGTATTGTGGCAATATAGATCTTTGTTTCCTAACCACTCTGAAGCACAGTGTCTTATCTCATTTCAAAAATACTGTTATTTTAATATCTAATCAGTATGTTCAAAATTATATCCAGTCATTTTAGAAATATCACACTGTTTCAGGCTTCATTTCACAAATTAAACTAGTCAGATTTACAGATCATGGAATCATAGAATATTTAAGGTTGAAAAGGACCTCTAAGATCATCTAGTCCAATCATAGAATCATAGAATCATAGAATCATAGAATTATCCAGGTTGGAAAAGACCTTGAAGATCATCAAGTCCAACCGCAGCCTAACCAGTACCCCATCTCTAAGAAAAAAACAAAAAAAACAAAAACAAAAAAAAAAACAAAAACAAAAAAAAAAAAAAAACAAAAAACAAACAAACAAACAAACAAAAAAACAAACAAACAAAAAAAAAACCAACCTCTGCTAAATCATATCCCTGAGTACCACATCCAAACGGCTCTTAAACACATCCAGGGATGGCGATTCAACCACCTCCCTGGGGAGCCCATTCCAGTACCTAACCACCCTTTCTGTAAAGAAGTTCTTCCTAATATCCAACCTAAACTTGCCCTGGCGCAACTTGAGGCCATTTCCCCTCGTCCTGTCACTTGTCACTAGTGAGAAGAGACCTGCCCCACTCTCACTGTAAGAACCTTTCAGGTACTGGAAGACGGCAATAAGGTCTCCCCTCAGTCTCCTCTTCCTCAGGCTAAACAGCCCCAGCTTCCTTAGCCTCTCCTCATAGGGCTGATTCTCCAAGCCCTTCACGAGCCTCGTTGCCCTTCTCTGGACCTGCTCCAGTACCTCCATATCTTTCTTGTGCTGAGGTGCCCAAAACTGGACACAGTACTCGAGGTGAGGCCTCACCAATGCCGAGTACAGGGGCAGGATGACTTCCTTAGTCCTGCTCACCACACCATTCTTGATACAAGCCAGGATGCCGTTGGCCTTCTTGGCCACCCGGGCACACTGTCGGCTCATGTTCAGCCGTGCATCAATCAGTACCCCCAGGTCCATTTCCTCAACACAGTCCTCCAGCCACTCCGCCCCAAGCCTATAGCGCTGCCTGGGGTTGTTGTGGCCGAAGTGCAGGACTCGGCATTTGGCCTTGTTAAACCTCATTCCATTGGCTTCAGCCCAGCTCTCCAGCCTGTCCAGATCCTTCTGTAGGGCCTTGCTACCCCCAGGCAGATCCACACTCCCAGCCAATTTAGTGTCATCTGCGAACTTACTGAGAGCGCACTCAATGCCCCCATCGAGGTCATCAATAAAGATGTTGAAGAGGACAGGCCCCAGCACCGACCCCTGGGGAACACCACTTGTGACCGGTCGCCAGCTGGATTTAACTCCATTTACCACCACTCTCTGAGCCCGGCCCTCCAGCCAGCTCCTTACCCATCCGAGAGTGTACCCATCCAAGCCACGGGCTGCCAGCTTCTGCAGGAAAGAATCCACCTATCACTAATATTACACAATAATCATGTCCCTTTTCTACCCTTTTCTTAAACATCTCCAGGGTTGCTGATTCCACCACTTCCCTGAGCAGCCTGTTCCAAAGCCTAACCACTCTTTCTGAGGATAAATTCCTCCTAATATCCAACCTGAAATATTTTTATTGTTTACATTTTTCTCTCTATGTATTCTTCCTCAAACCTAAACTTGCCAAAACAGCAGAGATTCTTCTCCCTTATACCCTATATAAAATTTAACTTATTGGTTTCATCTTCTGCAAAATTTTCCAACCTCCTTGAAAACTGAAATGCCTTACGAAGAAACACTGTAGTCACAGTTATGCCTTTCACCACATTTTCCATATTATCTGTTAAATCAAGTAAGAAACATTTTTCAAAAGCCCAGAATCTTTGTTGAGATTTCCTGTAATTATTCTTCCTGTTGCTCTGCTTGCTTCTGCAGCATAAGTATGGTCTAAGATTTTATTTATATTAAATACTTACATACTAATGCATACTGCAATCTGCAATATGTCTGTAGGGCTTTCTGAACTCAGATTTTAATTATATTAGCATCTGTAATACCTATGTTCGATTATTATCAGAATCATTAAGAGATTTCAGTTAGTTATCACATTTAATTTCTGCTTTTTATCCTGATAAGGTACCATTAGTCATCTTTAGAAAGCTATTGCCAGTGACTTTGTGTAAGAAGTAAAAAAAAAAAAAAAAAAAAAAAAAAAAAAAAAGAATGAAATAATCGAAGATTTCAGAACAGGATAAAATTCAATCTAGCAAGATTAATAAGACTTTCCTAGCATGACTATGGAGGTGAGTCAGCAGAAACAATATTTTATCTCTGGGAACAGTCCCAGCAACTCCTCACAGATGTGTTAGTCAGCAGATAACTGTAGAAAGCTGGTTGCTGGCAATATGTACATGGAGAAAGTATTTTTGCCTCTGACTACAGCTACACTTCTAAGTAATAAAAGCCCTCAGGAAAGTCACTTTATTTGTGTTCCTGCGAACTTTCACCCATCCCTAGAGATGTGAAAAATCTACATTACTTTTAATTGGAGTTATACTTTTCCAGGTGGAGAAGAATAGTCACCCTTAGGGCATGTGTATGATTACTATATATGGTAACTATCACTGTAGTAATAGAGGCATTGTATGCAAAAAAACAACTTCTCTAAGTGTAAAACTGATAACATGATCTTGTCACATATCACACTCTACCCTCTGATCTGATTACTATTCTGAAATTTTCATTTGAAAACATGTTGTTGTATCTAAGATTGCTTATTAGAGATATCCTCAATAATTCTCCACTAAAAATATACTCTTTAGTGTCTTTGCTTGATTCTATCTTCATATTGTTAAATTCTGCTATTTCCTTTTAGCTTATTAAACTCACGACAACAACAACAAAACACAAAAATATTAGACCAACATCTGTGTCATGGTTTTGTGCTGTCAATATTCTACATCATGACATCATGTGCGGTATGAACTGTTTTGGTGGTATGTGGAAGTGTAACAGAGGGTATGTGGAAGTGTAACAGAGGGTATGTGGAAGTGTAACAGAGGGTATGTGGAAGTGTAACAGAGGGTATGTGGAAGTGTAACAAAGGGTATGTGGAAGTGTAACAGAGGGTATGTGGAAGTGTAACAGAGGGTATGTGGAAGTGTAATAGAGGGTATGTGGAAGTGTAACAGAGGGTATGCGGAAGTGTGGAAGGTTCATGCTCCAGATCTGTGGAATGGCAGCATCCCGAGTACTCAGCCCTTGGAGGAAACTACATATCCCAGGGGACAACGCGGCCAGAGATGAATCACCAGAGGAGGAGGACACACATATAATCTCGCTCCCAGGCTGGAACGTCCCTCTTTTCGCCCTGTCTTTCGCTTTGGAGCGCTCCATCCCTGCCGTCTCGCTCTATCAGCAACGTTCCAGCCTGTCGCCTAGAGATTGCAGTAGGCCCCCGGTTCTCCGGGACTCTTTTTCTCTCTTTCTTTTTTCTCTGCCTTGTTTGATATAGTAGTTGTAGTTATATTGTATCATATTGTGTCTCGTATTTAGTAAAATAATTTCTTTCCTTAGATTGCTGCCGTTGTTTTTGTTCATTTCTCCCCTTCTAGGGGCAGCAGCCTCTATCACGGATAAATCTAGATAACCCGATTACAATCTGGCAGAGGTATTTTGAGTTAAGTGCAACTGATTTATACGGCATTCAAGGCACAGTAATGTTCTTGTCAAACACTTTAAACATACACTGTATTTAAAATAAATAAATAAATAAACCTGGATAGGTTTGAATAGTGGGCCTAACTGAGCCTAGTGTAGTTCAATAAGGCCAAGTGCAAAGTATTGCACTTGGGGCAGGGCAGTCCCAGTTATGAGTACAGATTGGAATAACTCCTTGAAAGCAGCCCTGCAGAGAAGGATCTGGAGGTCCTAGCGAACAAAACACTGGACATGAGCTAGCAATGTGCTCTTGCATCCCAGAAGGCCAACAGTATCCTGGGCTGCATCAAAAAACAGGTGTTCAGCAGGTGTTCACCACCTATCGGGTGGTGATTGTCCTCTTCTGCTCTGCTACCATGAGGCCTCATCTAGAAAACTGTCTTTCAGCTAAAAAAGGGGAAATTTAGGTTAGATGTTAGAAAGAAATTCTTCAGTCTGAGAGTGGTGAGGCACTGGAACACACTGCTCAGAGAAGCTGTAGATCTCCGGAATCATTCAAGGCCAGGTTGGATGGGACCCTGAGCAGCTTGATCTGATAAGTGGCTGCCCTGTCCATGACAGGGGAATTTGAACTCAATGATCTTGAAGTGCCTTCCAACCTCCTATGACATTCTATGATTCTATGTTTCAATTATATGTCTTAAGACCTATTTATTATCTGCTTTCATTTTAAATATTAAAAAGTGTAAAACTGAATCACATATTTAATATACTTCAGCTTTCTTGCTATGGTGCTGCATACATTGACAGTGATGGATCATTCATAGGTTTTATGAACTATCTTCACCAGTTGGCTGTACTGAAGGAGATTTGCACAGATGCCTTTCATCATCTTATCAAAAGCATCAGACTTGAAAATACCCCACACTGTCTTTACTAGCTTTCCACTTATATTTATTGTCTTCAAAGGAACATATCACTCTCTTTAAAACTACAGGTAGCTGCAGAGTAAAACTATTTCTACTTTGTTGTTGTTGTTGTCTTATACATTATGACTGATACTGTTCTGTATCTGTCAAAATATTTGTTGCAATGAGCTGCTTGAAGACCAGTGGTGATGAGAACTGTATAGTATACTAACCTTCTTTGATGTAAGGACTGGACATTGATTTTTGTTTTGTTTTTTTGTTGTTGTTTTTTTGTTGTTTTGTTTTTGTTTTTTCCTGTAATACAATGGAGATTAGATTTACATTATAGGTTTTGAATGTTGTAATAGCCTTTCCTGAATATCAGGATTATTCTGCAAGGATCTGAAAACATTTGAGAGCTTAATTCACTTCCCACTTCATTCAGTGAATGAAATCACATTTGTTTCAAAGTTACTGAATCAACTCCCAAGAGCAAAATTACAGTAAGTTTTTTAAGGCTAATGATCAGAACTTATCAACCCTGCATTTAATTTTTATTTTGAGGGAACTATAAACCAGTTCACTCAGTACTGACAGTATTCTGCATTCAAAAGCATTTAGAAACAGCCTACGTGAAATCTGAGCTGAGAGGAACATTTATCTTTCCTCCTTGCCCCCAGATTCAACCATGAGTGGCCAGTTGAGCCCACAGCTAAAACTGATCACTGCATGACATCTGTATAAAGACTTTTACCATAATTCTGATTCTGTCTGATGCCCTCAAAGTCACAAAAGTCTCTTTTACCTCCTCATCATACCACTGCAGGTATTTGTATCTAAGGCCCAACTACAGGCTGATTTAATAAGTTAAAAATAGTCACAACATGCTGCAAACTATTCTAGTTTTCTGGAGCGCTGCTCAGAATCATGAGGTTCCTATTTCTGGAATGCCTCTCATCTCTACTCCTCTACCTCCATCTTCTTCTTGCCTTAATATAGCAGTGCAACTGATGTATTCTGAGGAGACAGTGGCTCAGAACTCATTGATAGTATGTACTGTTTTCTGAATACTTTATCTGCTTTAGGCTTTTATTTTCATTTGTCTACTTCCATTTACAGCCTGATGACAAATATTTGTGTTTGACAGAGAACTACAATCACTTATAGGAATATTTCTAATTTGAGATTGCAATTGCTATCATAAACTAATTTAACAACTAATTAGCAGTCTAGATTTTCAGCACTTAAAGACTCATGCCTAGCCTCTCCAGTTCTCATCCCTGATGTTATCAACTGTTCTGTCACACTTTCCTGTACACACAATCACTGACTACTTCTAGTTTTGAATAGTGACTTAACTGGGAATCATTAATCATCACCCAAGTGAAAGAAGTATGTCTATAGAAAAGTGGTGAATTAATTTGCAAGGATGGAGAATCTTTAAGTAAAAGATTTTTATTTAATCTGCTTTGAGTTAAAACCCAGAAAGCATGAAATGTAAAGTCATTAAAGGCATATTGCTCTTATTCACATAAGAATGCAAAGGGCATTTGTCTGGTGTGTGGGCAACAGGTCCTCCTTCTTCCACCTAATTCAGTCCAGAGAGCTGTATAAGGATCCTTTGTATATCAGATGAGCTCTCTCATCTTGTGCCCATTGTTGGAAAATCTCCTGATTCCTCTTGGTGAAACTATTTTACCGTATATAAGTACATGCCTGTCAGATGGTCAGACAGTGCTCATTTTGGAAGTTACTATAATAATTAAACCATGATTTGAATCAGCCACCAAAGCTGCACGGATCTATGATTTTCCAGGCAAGTACCCTCCATGATGCTTCATACTATAGTGTGCAGTTGTTTATTTCACACAAAGAGACCTATTGTCAGAAATGAAAGCTTCCTATGAAAAGACTCCTATCAATTGTTTTTGGATTCTGCCTTGTTTATTGTATTTTATTTACGTTTTTATAACCAAAGCAAAAAAAAATTGCATACTTAGCCATGAAGTGCGCAATTGGTTGTAATATTAGATGTTAATCTCATCTATGTATGCTATTAGGGAAACATAAACACAAGTACCAGACTTTCACTTCTACAACTCATCATACGTGTAGCACCAGAAAGGTTAGTCTCAAGAGTCAAGTATATAGACATCCAGGTTCTGAATACTATTTCATAATTACATTAAGCACACAAATGTAGAGTCAACTCTGTCAGTTCTTTTTGTCACTGAGAGTTTAAATCTATGCGTTCCTTTCACTCTAGTAGTAAAGGCTGCAGTTTTGCTACAACTGATCCCTGCTTGATGACCCTTTGAGCCAGGTGTAAATAGTCGTGATTTGTTACAGTTGGCCTCTGACTAAAGGTGAAATTTTTGGAATGTCGAAAAAAAATCCCTTAAGCCATATGTTAACTATGTTCATATGAGGACGGAAGAAGTATACATATTAAAATAATAATAATAAAAAAGAAATTAAATGATCTGTTTTTAACTGGTGTTTTGAATATTACACTTGCTCCTGATCTCAGATGACTATCAGTTTATAACTTTTATGATGGAAGAAAACTGAAAATGCAAGTCTGAAAGTACTTATAAAGGTATATGCATTAATTGTATAATCTTAACATCTCATTCTTCAGTAACAAATAAAAATTATTAGGCCTGTTTAGCCAGACAGAGCCAAACAAATAACTTTCTGCAGAAGATCCAGCACCAGATGATCTAGAGCAACACAATATTCTATGAATATTTTATTCCTTCCATTTGATAACAATAAAAGAAATGAAGATCTTTCATGTTTTTTCACTTAAAAAAATAATAGTACAGTATCTAAGAATAGTTCAATGATAAGACTCTTAGCTCAACCTTGAAGAGTTGAAATGAGATCCTTTATGTTTTACAAACACTTAGCAAATATGAGAAAATAAATAAATAAATACATGAGGGAATCAAGTGAATTATATTAATTTAGGTACCCTGCTTTCTTAGTTGCATTTCATTGGCCAGTAAAGCAGTGTCAGCTTCCCTTTAAAGACAGTGGAAAGAGGAAAAGTCATTTAGAAACCATAAAACAGTCTAAATATGTTAACATTCTATTTAAGTACATATAGAAGATCTTCAGCCCTTCTGCCACTCTGATCTCAATGATCAAGCATAGCATCACAAGGTTGAGAAGGACCTACGAGATCATCTAGTCCAACTGTCCTCCTAACACCATTTATCACTATGTCCTCTGGAAGCAGGGACAGGATACTTGGAGAGATTGCAAGGAAGTTGCTAAGGTATGCAGGGAGGAAGTTAGGAAGGCAAAAGCCCAAATCAAATTTAGATTGGCCACTACAGTTAAAGAGAATAAAAAAATATTTTACAAATATATAAATGGTAAGAGGAGAACCAAGGAAAATATCCACCCCTTTATTGATGCAGCAGGAGATGTCACCACTGAAGGTAAGGAGAAGGAGAAGGCTGAGCTTCTCAATGCCTTTAATGGGCAGACTGGTTATCATCAGGGCACTTTACACCCTGATCTGAAAGTCTGGGATGGAACACAGGATACACACCCAGTGATTCAGGTGGAGACAGTTAAGGAGCTCCTTCTCCACCTGGACTGGCACAAGTCCATGGGACCGGACAGACTCCACCCTTGGGTGCTGAGGGAGCTGGCAGGGGTGATTGCTGATCCACTCTCCACCATCTATCAGTGATCCTGGTTAACTGGAGAGGTCCTGGGGGATTGGAGAATTGCTGATGTGACTCCCATATACAAGAAGGGCTGTAGGGAGGATCCAGGGAACTACAGGCCCATCAGCCTGACCTCAGTACTGGGGAAAGTTATGAAAAAAATCATCTCACAGTATGTGCATGGCTTCCAGGGTTTCAGGCCCAGCCAACACAGGTTCATGAAGGGCAGGTCATGTTTGACCAACCTCATTTCCTTCTATGATTGGGTTACCAGACTGGTAGATGAGGGAAAGGTTGTTGAGGTAGTCTACTTAGACTTCAGCAAAGCCTTTGACACTGTCTCTCACAGTATTCTCCTGGGGAAACTGGCTGCCAATGGCCTGGACAGGTATACCCACCTTTGGGTAAGGAACTGGCTAGAGGGCCATGCCCAAGGGGTAGTGGTTAATGGAGTTAAGTCCAGCTGATGACCTGTTACAAGTCGTGTCCCCCAGGGGTCAGTACATCTTGTTTAATATATTCATTGATGACCTAGATGAGGGAATTGAGTGTAAGTAAGTTTGCAGATGACACCAAGTTGGGAGGTGGTGTCAATCTGTCTGAGGGTAAGGAGGTCCTTCAAAGGGATCTAGATAAGCTGGATCACTGGGCTGAGGTGAATGAGATGAGAATCAACAAGGCCAAGTGCCATGTCCTGCACTTAGACCACAATAACCTCATGCAGCACTATAGGCTTGGGGCTGAGTGGATGGATGACAGTGAAGGGGAAAGGGACCTGGGGGTGTTGGTCAATGCTCGGCTGAACATGAACCAACAGTGTGCCCAGGTGGTCAAGAGGGTCAATGGCATCCTGGCCTGTATAAGAAATAGTGTGGCCAGCAGGAGCAGAGAGGTAATCGTTCTCCTGTACTCAGCACTGGCGACGCCACATCTCGAGTACTGTGTTCAGTTTTGAGCTCCTCACTACAAGAGAGACATCATGGCCCTGGAACGTGTCCAGAGAAGGGCAACAAAACTGGTGAGGGGTCTGGAGCACAAGTCTTATGAGGAGTGGCTCAGGGAGCTGGGATTCTTTAGCCTGGAGAATGCTCAGGGGGAGACCTCATAGCACTTGATAACTTGCTGAAGGGAGGTTGTGATGAGGAGGGGCTTGGCCTCTTCTCCCATGACCTGAGGAAATGTCTGCAAATTGTACCAGAAGAGGTTTAAATTAGACATAAGAAAGAACTTTTTCGCTCAGAGAGTGGTCAGACACTGGAATGGCTGCCCAGCCAGGTGGTGGAGTCGCCATCCCTGGCAGTGTTCAAGAGGTATCTGGATGAGGAGCTATGAGATATGGTTTAGTGGTTTGTTGAAGCAATGGTAATTGGAGGACGGCTGGACTAGATGATCTTGTAGGTCCTTTCCAAACTTGTGATTCTATGATTTCTACCACAAGCTACTAAACTTATCTTACAGCTCCTCGGGCCCAAAACTGAACTTAGTACTTGAAGTGTGGCCTCATCAGTGCTGAGTTCAGGGGGATGATTACCTCCCTGCTCCTGCTGGCCACACTATTTCTGCATATTAAATCTGCGAGTGAAGTACCTTATGAGGACACTCTCATTAGATTTCTGTTTACATAACTGTATTTATCACCTTGTACATGGAAGAAATTTTCCTGGGTCTAGTCATTTTCTACTGATCATACTACTGCAACTTGAAATCTTGCTACTGAAAGTATCACCGTCTATGGCATGCCAGGGTACCTAATACAATACTGGAGAGGGAATCTGTGTACTTTTTTTCAGGACTTTTTGTTTGCTTGAGTATTTTTGTTTCTATCTTTAATTCTTTCCATACAAAAATTCCAGATATCTTACTTACGTGTCTTAGTAAGCTGAGAATTCAGCTTAGACAGAGATGGAAAGAATTTGAGAGCTAAATCTTCTGAATGGATGGTAACCTTAAATTTTTACGAAGGACTTCACTGACACATGATCCATGTGGAGGTTAAAAGCTTGCATGATTTCCTAGGGACACTATAAATACTCATGTAGGAAATATCAATGAAAAGTTAGTGACCACTAAATTTCTGACTTGATGAATCATTATGCAGAAAAGTTTTGGAAGCTAAGGGACTATTAGAAATCATTAAGTGCTTAGTCTGTTCTGTTACTCACTTCTAGCATCCACCTTTGGAGAACCAGTACTACAGTTCTTCTAATTGTCTATGTTAATTTGCATTTTTTGTAGTAAAGTTTCCCCGAACACCAAACTTCCATGTTCCGCTGGTGTTGCTTTTGCAAAAACAGTAATAACCATGTGTGAAACTTTAGTACTCTACTGGTTGCAGACACAGTAGTTCTTGGGCATCTCCAGACCTATCTTTTATGTTTTTTCTGTAGTTTGGCAGCATACTGCTATTTTCTTCCTACTGTTGAAGAATTCTGATTTGTAGTCTTATTTCTGAGAGACTGTTTCTCCAAAAAAAAAAAAATAAAAAAAATTAAAAAAATAAAAATAAAAAAAATAAAAAATCCCATTCATGGATACATAGATACTCTGCTTTCATGTACTATTCATGGAAAAGCAGGAAATATTGTTTTTGAAAGGCAGAGTGAAAACTGAAAGAGACACTGAAACAGACAATTCTAAATCCATGTATGAAGGATTTACCCCTTCCTTTTCCTGCAGCATCTCTAGCTTCCCTAAATTTTGCTAAAGACTTGTAGCTAAAAATGAGATTTCTATTTACAGGACTAGCTAAGACAATTTAAATAAGCGAGAGTTAAAATAAATACGTGAGATTTCACATATCTCACTGCAACATATGTTAAGATACATCCTTTAAATGGTGAGAAATTGAATAAATTGCTTTCAAATTAAACCTAAATGAAAGAATTCCTTCATTTCACAAGTGAGGCTTTTACAGGTTGAAGGTCTCAGGCAGCACCATTCACATGCTTAAAGTTCTTCATGACCTCTGCCTATGACACAACATTGACATAATAAGTTTTTCTTGGTTTCCTCGGGTTACCAAAGGATTTTCTAAATCTTTCCCTGAATTCTGGTATGCAAACTGAGGCATGAGTGAGATCAGCATGATCTAGGTTTTTATATATGATCCTAACTCCTTTTCAATAGGAAACCTCTAGTTAACTGAAGCACTAGATCTCTTGGAAGCCATTTCACTTTATATAATCTGTTAACACAATTAACATACTTGATATTTTCTAAATGTAAGTAATTTCTGAACAACATTGTCCTTTTTGACAGAAGACTGTCTTCAGCTTAATAAAATCCCCACTATACATGCACATTCTTTGGTATTAACTGCAGCTATTTGTTACTTTACTGCAACTAACAAGCAAACGTTGCCTTTCTAAAAATGCCTAGTTATTAATCCTGGCAATGCCTTTATTTACATTCCCATACTCAACCCGTGAGTGACTAATTGATTCAAATGAAGCAGAATTTCAAATTCACTTGATGTTGGCATGGTGTTTTATAGGTAAGTCTCAACTATAAAATTATACATGCTCAGTTTTGAAAAACACTGCAAAAATATTTGTGATTCCCCAAGTACAACTACAAGGAATGTGTAGGAGTGCTAATTGCCTGACATGAAGGGAAAAAATGCATAAATTTGTTCAGTGCTCTGTTTTACCCAATACTCACTTTGAAGTCAGTCCAGATACACAAACAAGTACAAGTCCAGCACTTGCTGGCAAAGTGCCAGCAGCTTGGTTCTCATGTAAAGAACAGTCCTTGTCTCAGGAGTGGCTGAAGCCACCTGAGGAAAGATTACTCTTACAGCTTCATGCTGACTGTGAAGGGTAGCTTCACTGCAAAGTAATATGTTTACATTCACCTTGTACTTCACTGTGACACCTAAAGCTGAACAGTGTTTTACTTGGAAGGAGAAAAAGAGAGACCTATGAAGATCTATTTAGGGTTTGAGAGATTCTTCCATTTGTTCTGTCTTTAGATTGAAGCTATTTTCCCAAGGCCAACGCTGAT
Source organism: Excalfactoria chinensis (assembly GCF_039878825.1). NCBI lineage: Eukaryota > Metazoa > Chordata > Aves > Galliformes > Phasianidae > Excalfactoria > Excalfactoria chinensis. Next base: position 133,645,622 of record NC_092825.1, on the reverse strand, counting down.
GCTGAAGGTAGTTTTCTAACATCCAAATTACTATTTACCAAAAGAAGAGAAAAAAATAAACTATAAAAAAACCCAAACAAACAAACAAACAAAAAACATTATATCCAGTAGAAGAGCATCAGAAACATGTTTTCAAATAATGTATACATTATATTTTACATGGCAGATCCTATAAACACCCTGCATAGGATATTATACAGTCTAGGATCAGGCAAGCCAACAGATTATAGTATAGGATGGGTAGACTGAATGTTCTCAATTTTGGGGGGAAATTTTCTGAAATTATTAGGCAAGTTTATCTTAATCAATTGTATTTCAAACAGTTTGCTTATGGCTTACTACTATTAAGGATATAATGTACTGTGTTTATTCTCAGGGGCTTGTTGTAAAGTCAGGTAGTCATTTAAATTTACAAATACAGCTTTAGTGTTTCACTGTACTGCTTTTAGTGCCTGTTACATGAAATTAACAAGCAAAGCCCACACAATAAATACTCTTCTGTCTTGCCCATTCTCTTTCTTATCAGTGGGAACTCAAGCTGTGTATATAGCAATATTAGACAGAATCATGGTAGTGTAGCCGTATGATTCGTTTTATTGAGGTGATATGACACAACAAGCATTTACACTACTTAAAAGCTAAGTGCTGTGAAAGTTCTTAGTTTGGATATTTTTGTACAGGTAATATTTGTATCTGCATCTGGTTCCTCTTTTATTTTTACTGCAGTAATAAGCCCTCTAGTTAAAGATAATAACTTTAGATTTGACACAGGTGAAGTTAGGTGACCTAGTCATCCTTTTGAGTCAAAAGAACACAAAGACGGGAAAATGTTCTGCTAATGAAAACATTATCTGTAGCTAAGGGTTATTTTAACTGAGGTGGTTAATATCCTGAATTATTTGTATAATGCTATTATTTCCTTTGTAGTATAGACTATTATGTATCCTGATTAACTGGTATAGTTACAATAAAAGTGGATGGCATTTTAATCCTGTTTTTAAAAGTCTAGTTGCTTGGAATTCTGAGTATGACTTTATTACCAAAAAAAAAAAAAAAAAAAAAAAAAAAAAAAAAAAAAAAGTGAAAACATTGCAAATACATCTACACCAAGCATGATGTGCTGTATATTTATATCTAACTGTATAAACCAGAAGATCCCCTCACCATAGTACAGGTTCATTACAAGAGAAAAGGTACTCTGAGAATATTAGACAGCTTCATCTAAATCTGCTAACTTTCCTTATGCTGTTTTTCTTTATGATATTTTGATCCTGAACATTGATACTAATACACACCACAATATGACAGTTTTAAATCATTCTTTATGACAGGTGTTCATAGGAATACTGAGAGCCTTACTGTGATGATATCTCTAAAATCTTGAGCAGTTACAAGACACTTCAAAAAGGCATTCAAAGGAGGCAAGACAAGGTGAAACACGGTGAGAACAGCTTTGCTGACTCAGTGGTTGGTATACAAATGCTGTCAGACTGAAATAGACCCAGCACATAACTTCTTATGTCTAGAGTCTTCTACAAAATCTAAGGGCTGTAAGACCTATACATTTGAACAAAGAGTTCATTTTACCTGAAGTATTTTCTCATAAATAATAGTACCTTAATCTCCTCATTAGGAAACCAATATTTCTTGTTTCTCTTAGAACAAGAAAAAGTTGCTAACTCTCTTAAGAGCCCAAAGCTCTTTATGAAACTTACTGTAACATTAACAAATTGGAGTTCAATAAACAATAGCTGCAACAGAAATTTCTATCTTCTTCAGAGTTCTCTGTTTTTTCACTCTTCTATCTTTGCTATAATTAAAAAATTCAACAAGCCCTGCTAGTACAGGATCTAGGATTACAGCTATTGCTTTCCTCAAAGGGAAAGGGATCTTGGTGTGCTGATGGACAGTCGGTTGAATATGAGCCAGCAGTGTGCCCAGGTGGCCAAGAAGGCCAATGGCATCCTGGCTTGTATCAGGAATGGTGTGGTGAGCAGGACTAGGGAAGTCATCCTGTCCCTGTACTCGGCTTTGGTGAGGCCTCACCTCGAGTACTGTGTTTTTGGCACCTCAGTACAAAAAAGACATGGAGGTACTGGAGCAGGTCCAAAGAAGGGCAGCGAGGCTCGTGAAGGACTTGGAGAATCAACCCTATGAGGAGAGGCTGAGGGAGCTGGGGCAGTTTAGTCTGGGGAAAAGGAGGCTTTTCCAGTATCTGAAAGGTTCTTACAGTGAGAGTGGGGCAAGTCTCTTCACATTAGTGACAAGTGACAGGACGAGGGGAAATGGCCTCAAGTTGCACCAGGACAAGTTTAGGTTGGATGTTAGGAAACACTCTTTACAGAAAGGGTAGTTAAGCACTGGAATAGGCTCCCCAAGGAGGTGGTTGAATCGCCATCCCTGGATGTGTTTAAGAGCCATTTGGATGTGGTGCTCAGGGATATTGGATATGTGCTCCAGTGGCGCAGTGGTAGAAGTGCCGCTCTGCTACACAGAAGGCTTGAATCCCGGGAGTTGGACTCGATGATCTCTAAGGTCCCTTCCAACTCGCACGATACTGTGATACTGTGATACTGTGATACTGTGATTTTAAACAACCATTTGTTTCTATCCCTGGTAATAGAAACTATACATGACATTTAGGATTTCTTTGTTCTAGGAATATCAAAGCCCACCAACTACACAGTCCAATAGTTGTTTTGGCAACTTCTGGTTAAACATTAACATAACCAGCTTTTGGCTGGCAATCAGAATGTCACTATGTCAGTGTCATTTGGTGCTCTAACAATCTTCAAACATTCTCAGTTACAGTATGTAGACCATTAAAATGGAATTAATACACTTTCCATTGTACATTACATTGCTACTTCCTCCGCTGTATATTTATCCTGTCTCTTCCAATCAATAACATAACAACAATGCAAAGTTATGGGTTTCTTTATTTGAGAGCCACTGAGCTTTGTTTTAAAGAGCAAAGACATAAGAAAAAGTATCTCTTTGTTCCAGTTTTATTTTTACATAAGAATAGGAAAGGAAGTTAACCAAGTGTACTTGTGGAAAGTTTGGTTCTAAAAGTACAGATTCAAAAAATAATGATGTTATGAGATATAAATAAGCAAAGTGACTGTATAACAATATCTGCCTTACAATAATTAATAGGAAAATTAGAAAAAATAAAAAAAAACAAAAAGAAAAAAAAAAAAGTGCAATCCAGTTAAGCTCAGTGGAAAGCTGGAAATATGAGATATAATGAAAAGTATAGAAATTAATTTGAGGTACTAGAAGAGAAATTAAGAGCTGTTCTTCTGTCATATTTTTAGGTCAGTGAACTTTTGTTAGAAAACAGTTTAATCTGAAATCATTAATTACTGCATAGACTGAATATTTATAATCTTCACTGTTCTACAGTATAATTCAACTGAATAACATGCATTGAGATGTATTTTCTTTTCAACTCCAACAGTAATTGTATGTGCATAATTAATACAGATGTTTGTTTCATAGTCTGCAGAAAATAAAGGATTAAAAAATATATATATTTGTTTAAAGTTAGAGCAAATTTTAACATTAGAAAAATATCCATACAAGGAAGAACACTTTTTTAAGTAGATGAAATCATAGAGAATGGTTAAAAAAGGCTGTGGAATTTTTTGTTTAATGTGAGCCGAAGTAAACTCAGAATAAAACATGAATACAACGTGAATAAAACGTGAAAAATAGGAAATGTTGCCAACTGTGTATTTAATGGTGCATAGAATCAAACACATTTGAATAAACAACACGTGCAACATTACCTGAAACCTTAAATGTTTCTAAGGTACTTATCCAAATGCTTTGTGTTTTGTTTTTGTTTTTAATTTTAATTTTAATGAATAATTAGTATAGCTTATACTTTCTTATTTTATTGCAAAGATAAACTGGAAAAATTTTCAGTGAAAACTCAAAAAAAAACCAACTTGGAAATCTAGGGCATTCAACTGAATTTGATACCTACTTCTCTGACTACCAGAGTGAGGTCTTGATTATGCAGGGAAAATATGGTCATAATATTTTAAAGAGTCATCTTTTCTCACGTAGGCAATAGAGTTTATTTAGATCCCAGTTTTCAACAGTTCTCTGTTGAAAACAATATTTACTCATATACCAAACTACTCTGTATTTATATATATATATATATATATATATATATAAAGCAGCTGAAAACAAAACTTTTAACTGAAACTAATTACGTGAAATTCCTGATTTTCAAAAAATGAAAATATTTCCTGGAAAAATAACTGTGTTTTAATTAATAAATTTACATTTTATTTTTAAATAAATTTCCAAACAGCTTCATGTTTTTCTATCCATGTCTTTTAAGTGAAATGGCAATAAAATTATTATATTCTTATCCAAGCTTACATTTACTGTTAAATTAAGGTAAGTTATATTTTAAAACAAGCTGTGGTAGATAGGAAAATATTTCATTTTGATGCCTTGAAGCTTTGCTTTTACATATAATGTATACATTTTTTCAAGGTAGAGAAAACTGCAGATAGCTTGACAAATGTTGAACAGAAGCGAAAAAGAAAATAACAAAACAAACAAACAAACAAGAACTTGTGTAAATAAATGTATATTTAAGCTTTTATGCTTATTCTTAGCACCAATACAAGCATGTGAAATCACTGCCTCTAAGCTCAAGTTTCCCTGAAACCTGGAGTTGTTACTGTATATTTAAGTAGCCCTTCCTCATTTAACTCCCTAAGGTTAGATGTGCTTCTGAAAAATTCGGAACTGCATAACAAAACGTTTTCTGTAGTGAACTGAAATCTAAAGTTAAGGGAAGATTTTGACCTGAGTGATATATTTTTCCTTTATTTTCATCCTCTTCCACTTTGCCAGCCACTTACCCTAGTTATTTCTTTCATTTTTTATTAAACATTTAAAGTGACATACCTATCATTTATTTCTGAATTAATGTGCTAATTAAAGAGGTAGACTGAGCTTATCAAAGCAGCAAACTCACTCAGGTCTCATTAACTTTGCTAAGGACAATGAAAATATAGTCTTTTAATTCAGTCCTATTTATAGGAAGGTCATGGGTTGAGCTAAGCATGAAGATGTAGGAAATCTGCCCAAGTGTTTATTTACAAAACCAGTAGCAGCAGATGTGATATTCAGTGTGGTAGGATTTAGAGGGTCTAAAGACACAGAAGCAGAAGGGAAGGAAATACAAAATTAAAGACAAAGATCCTCACCTACCACCCCCAATAAATAGAGCCCTCTCCTGGCATCCTGCTTAAGAGTGAATTTTCACTGTCAGGCTCTGAAATGGAAAGAAGTTAGTAAGTGAGCTCACTGCATGGGTAATAGGCTGAAATAGTTTTCCTTCACATTGCATTTACTGAGCAGCTCTGGCAGCAGACCTAGAGGGAGATACTTACATTGCCCTCCCAGCTGGTGGCCATCTGCCTTAGTGACAACTGCCAGATGACAGAAAAGTGCATGAAATCAGAGATCAAACACTAAATAAAAGAAAATTACTTTGAAAGCAACTTTGTCATGTTATAAATAGACTGTTTTCAAGTGTCTGACATGTTTTAATTAGAAGGGGAAAAGGGAGGTAATGGGGTAGATATAAACCTATGAGAGAAATATACTAAACACTTCGTGGACTGTCTCATTCTCCATCAAATGTGAATGTTACTAAATTAAAGATATATTTTTATGTTCATACATGAAAGGTACCCATTAGATGAATTCAAGTTTATTTTCCCCTTTTGTTAGCGTGGTAGAAGATTCTCACAGCTGCATTTCCAGCTCCTGACAGTACTTCCCACAAATGGCCTGCTCTGACCCTCTGCACTGACTGACCTTCTGTTGAAACCAAACTCAGAGCTGAGCTGGTGATGACAATCACTACCAGACAGAAGATACATCAGCCCCCTGTGATGATGAATCAGTGGCTGCAGCCTGAAGGAGGAAGAATAAAGAAACATGGTTGCCTCTTGGCCTTCTTACATAATCTTAATTATGTAAAGGATAAACAGATCCTCCTTAATTCACTGAGGGTTTATGTGGGTAAATAAATATATAAATCTTTAAAACCTCAAAGTTTTTTTTTTATTTGATTTTTTTTTTTTTTTTTTTTTTTTTTTTTTTGTGCATAACACACATATTTCTTGAAAAATAAGATTTAAAAGACTTCTCCTGCACACTCCTAAGTAAATTAGAAAAAGAAAATGCTATGCATAGTTTTAAAAGGCAGTATAAAACACAAAAGTAGAGACACTTGCTAGGATGGAAGATTATTAGTACTGCAATACAAAAGGCGAATTTGGCATTACTGCATTCTAGGAAACTCAGAGCCTCCATTTGCAGGTGTTAATGCCTCCCATGCTGTTTCTACCTAATAAACAACCTTGAATGACAATATTTTTGGTCTTACTTGGCTATAATGGAAATAACATATATATATGTATTATCTAAAAAATATTGTGGTCAGACTTCTGAAGCATTGCATAACTGAAATTACTTGAGGAAAGTGTTTTAATTTGACAAAATAAAAGCCATTTACTGATAGCAAAGTGTTTTCTTCCCTAGATATTAGTTTGGATGTTGCTTATTTAGAAAACTCAGACAATCAGCATTTTCATTGTACTGTTAGATGTTCATGATGGTCACTGTTTGGCTAACACTACTGCTATTATCTGCCAGCTGCAAACATCTTGTATCATCTTGAGCTCTGTGTGGTTCACACCTAGAGAATAGTGGATATCATGAGTTAACACAGAATTTGAAGTATGCTGATCACATTGTCAGAAGTACACAAAAAAGCCTACTTTATGTCTTCTATGTTTCCTTAGGGAAATAATATGCATTTTAAAAACCATGAAGAACACTAGCAAGATGCTTTTCCTCATCTTTGCAGCATGCAAAAAGAGATTTCACTTTCCTTTAGGCATTTGAATCTAATTTGGTCTAATATTCCATGTAACAGCAGCACTGTCAAGAACCTTCTCACAGCTTTATTTATTTACTTGATGGATTAATACAGACTTTGGGGAAAATAATAAAAGAATCAGGCTGTTTTGTGTGTGTGTGTGTGTGTGTAAACACAAAGAAACATTATTGATTGTAGAAGAATTGTTAAGCAATGTCAGGAATACTGTTTCCTTCAAGAGCTAACGCAGCCTTTTTTGAGAATAAGAAAGAAAGAGAGAGAGAAATCCCTAACATGTCTTACTGTATTTACAGGCTTAAGCTGGAGTTCCTCACAAGTAGTACTTTCAGCTGTGTAGTAAAAAGAAGGAACTATGTACATCACACCTTAGTCAGCCTCAAAGCTAGCTGACAGAGCACTGCCAACATCTCAAAAGCAAGCGACAACAAATCAGTCCTTCTTAGCACTTGGAGTAGGATTCCTGAGTAACTGGAAATACGCCAGAAGGAACATACACTGGTCTTTCTCACTTCTCACCACCACAAAACATCTTATCTGTCATGCACACACAAACATGCACACACACTCACACACACACACACATAGTATTACCAGTGCTTCCCTTAGCAAATTATTTCCTATGTCAAACTTCATTATTTCCATACTGTTATTTTTCTGAATGCTCATAGGTTTGGCAATATGTAATGTGAAAGATCATTTAACAAGAAAAAAATCTAATATAAAGTAATTGTTGATCCCTTAGTTACACGAGAATGTTTACATGGTGCTGAGTAGTATTATTCCACTTTATTTGCTGTTACGATGGAAGAAAATTCCTCATAGGGACTGTACTATAACTCTCTTCTGACGATCTAAGTAAGCTGTATTTCAGAGTAAACAAGCAGCACAGCAGGACAAAGAGGAAGGAATATGGTAAGTTCTTGATGAGGCTGAACAGTAATTATTTAATGGCCACACAAGTGTGCAATGTGCACAGGATATGGAATTTCAGGCTCTATTAGTGGGGGGAGGAGTACGTTATACAATGAGATAACATTGCAATTCAAAGGCAAGCATGGAACAGCTCTATTTCTACAGGTAAATGAAGATCTTTATTTTTAATATTGTTGCTAGACCACTATTTATTTCCTATTTATTCAGGAAAGTATGATGATGAGAACCAAAGGAGAATACTTACAAAAATGGCAAAAAAAATATTATTGATGGGCATTAGAGTCATGGGACTTTACAATCTCACATATACCTTGCATATCTCACATATACCCTACATATATAATGGGACCATATAAAAATAACTTTGAGCACAAGCATAGATTCCACAATATCTTTTGGACTAGGGAATTAATTTGGTTCTTGCTGCAAAGTCATAAAAATTCATGTCCTTAGATGTCAAGAAAGAAGGATCTGCAAAGGTGCAAGTAAAATTGGAGCCTTTTCCCTTCTCTTTGTTATGCCTTCCCTCTCATTGTGTTCATGTTGTTCAGTTAAGGAAAAAGGGCAAAATAGTGTCCTGCTGAAATATGATGGGACAGACTGAAGCACCACTCATTCCTAGTTTGCCCTATGTAAATTGAATCCTGGCACCACAACAATGTACACTTTTCATACTACTTCTGACAGCAACTTTCACTGTGAAATCTTGGTTCCATACATATAAACTACCAAAAGAAACAAGAGGAATCCATACAGCCTCACAGCAGCCATTATGGGGCTCATTCTCCAAGTCAGAGCTCAGAGCATTCAAGCCAGGACTGCATTCTTTAAGAAGTGGAAGATAATTGAAATGAAGTTCCTGTATTTTGAAACTGAACTTCTAAGTTTCACATATTCTGATGCTGTTGTTATTTTATCACTTCTCTCCAGAGATACACTCACATATCTCACTAATTTTCCTTGCTGTTTTACCATTTAGGAAAGTTCTGCATGGTTTATATTTATAGCCTAGGGATGGATCACTTTGCAGCCCCTAAGGGTCTAGCCATCTATTTTTACAAGATCACAACAGGAACAATGGAAGCAGGGGGAAAACAACAACAACAAAACAAGCAAACAAACAAAACAAACAAACAAAAACAGAACTAACAGCCCGCTACTTCGGATTGTAGCTATCAAACTGTGTATGTGGGTAGTCCTCATGTCTGAGCCTAATCAATGTTGCTATGAAAAAGGAAAAGGACAAATAAGTTCCTATTGCTTCAGAGAGCAAATGCATGATTGGTGAAAAAGAAGATCCTTCCCTATTAGAATCATAGAATCTTTAGAGTTGGAAGGGACCTTTAAAGGCCATTTATTCCAACTCCCCTGCGATGAACAGGGACACCTACAGCTAGATCAGACTGCTCAGAGCCCTGTCCAGCCTGTCTTCAAGTGTCTACAGGAATGGAGTTTCTACCATCAAATTTGGGCAACCTGTTCCAGTGTCTCACCACCTTCAAGTTTAAATGACTTTTTCCTTATATCCAACCTAAATCTACCCCTCTCTCTTAGCTTATTCTATCCCGGTATTCTTCTACCTTTCCACACACAGCTGACAGAGTACTAACTGAAGCACTTGTCAGAGTACTGACTGAAATACACATCTCCTGGATCAGGGATGCTGAGCCAAATGCTTCAAGACCAACTTTTTTGCCCCAACTTTTCTATTTTTTCAGGTAAAAGCAAGGAACAAACCCAAACTAAATATGGACTTTGAAAAGCTCCATAGCATAATAAAAAGGAAGCATGTTTATGAGGAAGAAAAATGCCATATCACCTGAAGTAATTGTAAGTATCCCCTCTCACAAATCAACATGCATACTTATGCAAGTGTCAGTCTGGAGTGGTTTCAGAATACATTATGCCTTTCATGTTGACAAATGTGCCTATGTCATATGATGAAAGAATGTCCTTGGTTTGATTTTAAAGGGATATTTAAGAATATATACATCCTTCTGTTCAGTGCACACTGGATGCAGGGATATGTACTATCACCATATCATAGAGATTGTCTGTGTTAGTGTTCTGTGGTGGAACCAGAAACATGATGAAGGAAAATACAGCATTACCTACCTGAAAAATGTCCCTAGAGTCTATTCAAGATCAAGCTAATCCATTCAGTGGCTATCAGCTGCCTGAAAACATTAGAGAAATATGTAATTCCCAACATCCTAAGTAAACTGAATCTACAGCTTGGTGTAAAACAGAGATCTCTGACATTCACATCAGCACTATCTGTCAAAGGCAGCTGCACAGAGAGACATCCAATCCATCCCATTTCAAGCATTTTAAAAGGCTCCAATTAGCTTAAAAAAAAAAAAAAATGGAATTTATCATAATGTGAGTGTCAGATACTGCACATCAATAAAAATAACTTTGAAATTCTTTTTTTTTTTTTTTTTTACAACCTACGGTCATCCAAATATTTGTATTATCACTGTCATATACAGGAATTGATATATCTATTATTTTCATCTACATTCCTAAGTCTCACCTGTGTTTTTCACACTGTAAATATTGGATGAAATTACTTTTAAAAGGAACCTCAAGCTTTAAACACATGTATAAACAATCCACTTACATTTCTAAAGTGAAAGAGACACTATTTGAGTGGTTTAGCACAAATAAGTGAGTTCATTGGACAGATCTGTTCTTGTAGTTTTGCAGGAGGTTAGTAGGGCCACCTGTGTTCCAAATAAATTTGCTGACCTAAGTGAACTTCCTATCAACAAAATTCTCTCAGGCTCCCATTATTTCTCTTCAGCAATTAATCAACAGCTGCTGAAATGTTATGAGTGTGCTCGTAATTTTTGTTTAAATTAATGGAACTTGTATCTTCTGAAATGTAAAAGGAGGTTTTTCTTCCTAACCCTGGTGTGAATTTCCTGATTTATATTTTAAATCAATTACCCTTCTGAACTCTTCTATCTCCTGTCTTTGGCAGAAAGAATCCAATGCTCTACAATGACAGGCACAGATAACATTAGCTGATGCCTACAAATTCAGTTTTTCAAAGTAGTGACTTCTACTGTAGATAGATACTTATAATGGTTAAAAATTTCTCACGTATAAGCACAATGCAGTTAATCCTTTTGAATTAAAGTAAGCATTAAAATTTTCTGTTGGAAATCAGTACTATTCAGTATCTGTACTAGTACCAGTCGGGGTGGGTTCTGTTTGTGTGGATTCCCCCTCCTCAAATAAGTGCTTTAAGGATATTGGTTCTGTTATGAGGGTACACCAAACTGAGCTTAGTGATCAGCACACAGTCCTGCCTCTGGACTCTCTGGACCTATTACTACGTTTGAGAAACAGAGTGGTAGATGCAGTTCTATTGCTGTTCTCTTTCTGTAAACATAGATAGAATGGTAGATATTGTTTGTTCCTTGAGGGCCAAACTTATTGCACCATATCAAGATATGCTTAACACCTGACGTTTATTTAACTGAAACTCTTTTAAATATAAGCTTTAAAGTTTTAGTATCCAGGTTTTTACACCTACTTTCAGTAAGATCAGAGTTCTAACTCTTAGGCAGATGAAGCAGGACATAAAAGATACAGCAAGGAAATCACTGAGACACTCAACAAACTTTGAATAAACACTACTAGAACTTTTCATTTAGTTTGGTTTTTGGAGGAAGAGAAAGTTATTATAGAGTTTCTCTTGTGGAATTAAAAAAAGAACAATCCCACTATGCCATTGTGATTTCACCTGCAAACAATATCTCATTTGCACAAACATTTGCTGGATCAGACTCTGTGCATTGCTCTCAGTGCCCAAAGAATTACATCATGTCCTTTTGGCTTTCCTTCTGTTCAAATAACCTACAACACAATGTATTCTTTTATGACCCGGGTCGCCTTTTGTTTTCCCATGGAGCACAAAAACAACATTCAATAAATTTGACTGATAAAAGATTTTTATCTTACATGAGAAAGCAATGTTGTTTCTCTAAGACACACATAATGTATTAGTAATAACAGTACTCCAAACAAATTGCAAACTAATGTTAGTGATCTTAATAATGTTATACTAAATAATAACTCCCCACAGACCAATATGCATACAGAATGTAACATTTAAAGCCAAGTTACAATTAGCACTTTGTTATGGAAGTCTGTAGATTATAATTTACAGAAACAAAGTTATACTTGCTGCAAGGAATTTTAATTTATGAAAAATTACCCATTTAGAATTTCTGTCACAGTGAGCAAACTTGTATTAAAATGATGGGTACCTAATAACTACATCAATTATTAAAGTAATGAATTACAAAATTGAAACAAAGTAAATTTAGGATCAGTTATTTTTCTTCTTGCTGAATAAGTGATGCAAGCCAACAACTCTTTGCCTCTTTACTCATGGTAGCAAATAGAGCAATACTTTTGTGAGCATCGTGGGGAAGAAAAGTATGAGAAGAGGAAATGAAGATAAGGAAGGCAAAGAGGAAAACTAAGGAGGTAACAGAGTAGAAAGATCAGAGACACACACAGGATATTAATAAACTGAAAAGTTTAATAAGATTAAACATGAAAAATCTAGCTCAACAAAGACAAGTCACAGTAGTACTTCATTTTACTTGGGTAAATGCCATAAATCACCGGATAATGATAATGAATATTCTTAATTCTGCACACTTTATTTGAAGAGAAAGAACATTATCTGATGTAAGTGCTTAAAAAGCAGCTACATGTAAATACATGTTGTTGTTAAAAATGTCATTCATTTTCCTGTATTCATTCTTAAAAAACTGAGGTTAATTTTGATTTCGGATGGTTTGGTTCTTAGGGTTATCTGGGGGATATTCCATTTTGAAATCAAAGACTGTAAGAGTAACCAAAATTTCCAACTGTTTCACAGATACTGTCAAATACAGTCTGAAAATATCTGATGATTTTTTTATGAATTTGTTTTTTAAATACTGTTTTGTACTCCCTACATACATATTATGTCATCCTACTTCAGCAGAGTTCAGGTTTCTATGTACTGTGTCACCTGACCAGAGAAAGCAGTTGGTCCCTCTCTCAGCCAGACATGAGGCAAAGGTGACACGTGTCTGTGAACTGGGGGTCATGAGTGCTATCATCACCACATATGGTAAGGATGAGCAGTATTTCAATTTGTGTGGTAGGAAAAATGAGATGTCAGTCAAGCCCATGGCTCCCTCCCTGCTCCAGGTCTCCACACCCCCTGCAATGCCAGCAGTGAAGAAAGAGAAACTGGGGGGTTAAACATGCAAGTTTCATTTGGGTAACAAGAGGTCATGACAGGTCAGGAATATTTATGTGGCATATTTTCCACTGTAAACAATTCAAAACCATTTGGGTAATTTGTACTCTTCAGAAAACAGAGACATTCCCACATAATTTATCTGACTAACCAACGGGACGACATGAGTTCAGTCTTTTCACATCTGAAGGAACCGCTGGGAACTCTGCTTGTGACAGTACAGAAAGTTAAAATAATGTGGAAAATGATGTCCCCATGGATACCCTGTGAGGGGGGAAAAAAAGAAAAAAAGAACCTAAATTTAAGATAAATAATTCTTTGAGAATTGTTTACTCACCTCAAGTTAGATCTGATAGATCTTTTTAAAGATCTCCAGCTCTCCAGCTCTCCATCCTCTCCAGGCCTCACGGAATAGTAGCACAGCCTTTTGGTGTGTCAACCGCTATTCATATCTTTGTATCATTACCAAACTTATTGAAGGTACATTCTATTCCTTCAGTTAGATCACTGAAGATGTTGAACAAGTCTGGACCCAATACTGACACTTAGAAAACGTTAGTTACAGGCCGCCAACTAGTCTCTGTGCTGCTAATCACAGCCCTCTACTTTCTACCAATCATTTCTCAGTCCACCTCACTGTCCACACTTCTACGCCACACTTCAAAGCTTACCTATGATGAAATTATAGAAGAGGGTGTCAAAAGCCTTGCTGAAGTTGAGGTACTGTCATGGTTTTGTGCTGTTGCTGTCAATATTCTACATCATGACATCATGTGCAGTATGAATCATTAACTGAGGGTACAAATAGTGGTAAACTGTTTTGGTGGTATAAGAAAGTGTAGTTGTTAATGGCATACAGAAGTGTAACAGAGGGTATGTGGAAGTGTAACAGAGGGTATGCGGAAGTGTGGAAGGTTCATGCTCCAGTTCTGTGGAATGGCAGCATCCCAAGTACTCAGCTCTTGGAGGAGAACTACATATCCCAGGAGATGACGCGGCCAGAGACGAATCACCGGAGGAGGAGGACACATATATAATCTCACTCCCAGGCTGGAACGTCCTTCTTTTCACTCTATCTATCGCTTTGGAGTGCTCCATCCCTGCCGTCTCCCTCTATCAGCAACGTTCCAGCCTGTCGCCTAGAGATCACAGTAGGCCCCCCAGTTCTCGGGGACTCTTTCTCTCTCTCTCTCTCTCTTTCTCTGTCTTGTTTGATTTAGTAGTTGCAGTTATATTGTATCATATTGTGTCATCTTGTATTCCAATATTATTCGTATTTAGTAAAATAAGTTCTTTCCTTAGATTGCTGCCATTGTTTTTGTTCATTTCCCTCCTTCCAGGGGCAGCAGCCTCTATCACAGGTAAATCTATATAACCCGATTACAGGTACACAGCATCCACTGCTCTTCCCTCATCTACTCAGCCCGTCATGATCTCATAGAAGGCTATCACATTGGTCAAGAATAATTTCCTCTTGGTGAATCCATATTGACCACTCTTGATAACCATCTTTTCTTTTTCTTGCTTGGGTATGACATCCAGAATAACATGCTGTATTACTTTTTTAGAACTGGAGATGAGGCTGACTAACCTGTAGCTTCCTAGCTCCTCTTTCTTGCCCCTTTTGAAAACTGGGTTGGCATTGGCTTTCCTTCAGTCCTTAGGCACCTCTTCCTGTTACCCATGACCTTTCAAAGATGATATGGAGTGCTCCATGGTCTTCCCCAGCACACAGGTGAGGCTAATAGGTCAGTAGTTCTCTGAGTCATTTTTTCCCACCCTTTTTAAATATGGATGTGATATTGCTTTTTTTCCAATCACCAAGGACTGCACCCGACCACCATGACTTTTCAAATATTATTGAGAGTGACTTGGTAACTACATCAGCCAAGTCCCACAGGACTCTGGGATGTATCTCATAGGGACACATAGACGTATGGATGTTCAGATTCCTCAGGTGGTCTAGCAGCACACCTCTCCTCATTGTCTCCACCACTCATGCCAGAAAGTTATCTTCACGTCCTGCAGGAATTTCCTGGACAGTGTGTGGTTGGCCATGTTGATTTTCCAGCAAATATCGGGGTGGTTGAAGTTCAATATGAGAACCAGTGCTTGATATTGTGAGGCTACTTTAGGCTGTCTGTAGAAGACTTCAGAACATTCCCCTCTTGATCAAGTGGCCTGTAGTAAACACCCACAGTGGTATCAGCCATATTAGCCTGCCTCTTGATCCTCACACAGCAACCTCCACTTATTCATCATTCATCGCTGGACAGTACTCTTTACGCTATCGCTGTTCTCTTACACAAAGAGCAAGTCCACCAACTTGACTTGCTGGTCTGTCTTTCTTAAAAAATACACAGCTATTCATGACAGCATTCTAGTCATTCAAGCTGTCCTACCATGTCTCTATGATCACACAGAAATCACAGCTCTGCAACCACACTCAAATCTCTATTTTTTCTCATTTATTCCCCATGGAGTGTGCATTTGTATTTAAGTGCTTCAGAGATGAAAAAGGACGTAGGATGTAGGTTTCCCTAAGGGAGAACAAGAGGATCATAGTAATATATACTCTTGAGATGGCTCACCATCAGTAAAGTAACATTTTTCTCTGTTCTGGTTGGCCTGGGTTATTACACATTTGGTTGTAGTGGTGTATTGCCATTTTGGATTCCACAACTCAAGTCCTTCAATTTAAATCCTGGCTCTCTAGGTTGGCCAGTCTGCTGACAAAGGTTACCCTGCCTCCTCTAGAAAAGTGCATCTCACCCTTCCATAATAGATTATAATCTTTCTATAAAGTCCCATTATTATATAAACCAAAACCCCTGCAGTGACATCAGACATGCTGTCAGGAATTGATATGCATTACACATCTATTTCTGGCTTCCTTCTGTCTTCCAACTGGCAAAACTGAGAAGATATCTTGGACATCAGTGTTTTTCACTTGCATGTCCAATTTAAGACCAGTGACACCAGCATGGATTTTTGTTTTGGTTTGATGAATATCTTTTTACTAATATTTTTTCTTTCTTTTCAATGACATCATTTCATATTTTGGAGAAAAAATGTCACATTTTGATGATCAAGATTCTTCTACAAAGTCTTCTAAAATTCTAATAATAGAACAAAACATTTTAAAAATAACAGGGAGGGACATGGGAAAAATGACAAAAATGACAAACTATATCACATTTGCTATATGTTTCTTTTTATCTTTAGCTTCTTTATAGTCTTACTGCTTTTTATGAGTGTATTCAACTGATCTAATTCAAATTCCAATTCCAGATTGGTCTGACTTCCCATTTGACTTTATGCATAGTGAATGTTCTCATGGAATTGACTGAAACTTCTCACTTGAATTTAAATATTGATATAAATATTTCTGGAAAATAAAATAAAAAAAAAAAAAATAAAAAAAAAAGAAAGAAAGAAAGAAAAGAAATACAGTAGGAAAGTCAAAATCTCAGAAGTGTATTACTTCAGAATTTAGCTAACAGAAGACAATTCATGAAAAACAAATGACCATTTTTTATTTATTTATTTATTTTATTATTTTTCCTCATATTTTTAAGTTAAAGAATTGTCAGCCTGCTCAAAACTGCCAATGGTAATAGTCATAGATAGGTATTGAGTTCCAGGGGATTTATTTGTTTGATTCTTTTGTTTTGTTATTTTTTCCTGATTTAGAAGATAGGCTTGACAAGCAGACACTTTGCAGAACCTGACTGACAATTTCAGTTTCTTCTGGTCTGAGTGAAAAACACCAACAATACGTCTTCTATTGGCCAAGTGCTTTATCTTCACATGAGCAACTGCCTTCATTCCTGGTCTTCATTTCTCTCTAAATGCAATATATGACATTCCCTTGGTTTGAAGACTTGTGATAAGTAGCATTCTTCTATATTCTATTTCAAAGTAGTTTCCAAGACATTTAGAATCCTGGAGTTGAAATCAGCAAAACAAAATAAACAAATGAAAATAATTAACTGTTTAATAGATCTTTTAAAAGAAACTCATCTCTCTTACCTGTCAGTTCTTTATTTTTTAATTTTCTGTTCTATTAAAAGCTTCAAAATGAGCTGAAATCTCCTTTTATAACTAAAAATTTTTTATCAGTTCACGATTATAACCAATCTCTGAGTGGGTGAGTATTAGGAACTACCAAGAAATGACAATGGCATATTCCCTTCTGATGGTTTTTAGTCAGGAATTTTTATTGAACTACAGTGCTGCATCATTGACCATAGCTATAAATTGTCAGAAATGTTCTCCACACAAACTGGATCACTTTTCTCTACCTTCTCCTCTGAAACCAATGTGAAACTAATTGTCAAGTCTTCGTGGCAATTTCTGGGAAACAAAGTTTTTATTCAGATCCCTACTGGAAAGAATGAAAGACAGAGGTGATTATCATACTACATGAGGCTACCTGGCAATTTTAGACTGGTATTATTCAATAAACGCATACTGCCCCTTTATCTAGCAATGTTTTCACACTGATTCTTTTATTCTTTTTATCTCATTCTCCAAAAGCTGGGCAGATTAAAGAAAATGAATAAAGCCTCATCTGAGTATTTCATCTGCTGTGACTCAACGTGATTCAGTTCTGTAAACTTGTGCCCATTTATCCCAGCTGTGTATATGACAGTTTTATTAAATGGAAAGGCTGTGATGCAATTTACTAAAACACACTGAAATAAGACATTTTAACAGAATTCAAACAGCAATAAACCTGTTTAATTCAAAATCACAAAAAGGTTTGTCTAACAACAGGGTTAAAATAAATACCACTTCAGAGCATTATTTATCTGAGTGCCTAATTTTAAATCCAAAAATAATCATTATGTCTACGTTGGAGCTGAAAGGAGATGACAATGATAATGGGGAGGTAGAATTAGTAGAATGGATGGAGGATATTATTTTACCCAAAATTCTTTCAGTGGCATATGCTAAAATCCAAATTACTGAACAGCAACATATCACAGATTAAAATGACATTTTTTTAGCTTGCTTCAAACAAGTAAAGCGTAAAAACTCTAGCTTACCTTGTCAAAATAATTATGTTACCAGAGGCTAATATGATCTTGAAATGTGTACGTTCTAAGTCTTCATGTGATAGCAACACTAAAAACAACCAGGGGACGTTTAAGGTTGTGCATAATATTAATATAAGTCATACAGAACACTGATGCTACCATAATAAAATTTTGTTGTTTTAGAAGTATGTAACTTTACCTTCCAATAGCTTTAGTAGGCATATATTTCAACTTCATTTATAAACAAAAGGAGGCCAGTGGGTGAATGTATACACCCAGAATAGGTTACTCTTTTGCACTTTGATTTATGGTTTCCTTCACTTTTAAAATATATTTTTTTTATTTTTGCAACCACAGATGTTGTATCATAAACAGAGAATTATATTTCTTATAATTGTTCAGATGTAAAGAAGAAATACAGAGAGAAAATTCACAATTAACTTTGAAGAGAAACAAATTTGTGGAAAGAAAAAGAAGGAAGAAATAATTAATGGAAAAAACAAACAACAAACAAAAAAAAAAAACACCTTGCTAAACTTTAAAACACTGAGGTTCATTTTAGAGGAATAATTTTAAAAACAAACAAATAAATAAATAATGGCCTAAGAAAGGAGGGATTTTTATTCTACTATTTAGATTTTGAGACTCCCTGGAGCAGTTTTGAATTAAATTTCTTTAGGCTACATAGGAAAATATATGTAACTGTAATATTTGATGCAATCAACAATACATCAAATGACAGAATTTCTTTGGCATGAATAGAAAGCCCTGCTCACACAAATCCTGCACATTCTCAGCTCTAGCATGATCTTTTGGTTGTTACTCCTCATGGGAGTAAACAAAATTTTATGCATCTAATTTGTAGGCTTTTGCATTTAATTCCTTGCTTGGTACACATCATGTTCTGAAGAGCAGTCATCATAAAATTACTGATCCAGGAAGGGATGAGTTCTCTATTTCTTGCTGATATTCCACATGAGATGATTGATGCAAGTCTGTGGAAAGTCAGCATTTAACTTTGGTGAGTTGTACCAGAGAATCACCTCTTTTTTTCTTTTTCTTCTTCTTCTTTTTTTTTTTTTTTTTTTTTTTTTTCTGTTTTTCTTTTTCATTTAAAACATACTTTTAAAAATATTTGATAGCAAATATCTATGCTACTTCATAAGAAGTAGAGAGTAGATTGAGAAAATTTTACAAAATGGCATTTTATGTTTATTTTATTTTATGCTTATAGGTGAACTAATTATAAGACAACTTAATATATATGTAGGAGTTCACACTTCATTAAGACTTAAATTGAACCAGGTATCTGTCCACAAAGCCATTCCAAAAAGAGAAACTGGTAAAATAATTACTGCAATAAAATGTACATGTCAACTTTTTAAAGCTTGTTGCAAAAAACAGCTGAAGAAATTGAATTTTCATTAGCTTCTTTGCTAGTAGCTACACTTTAGATCCAAGTCTGAGCTGCTCATAAATGTACAAATAAAGAAGGCCTGCTTCAGCAGCTAAAATATGTCATGAAAAATGTCATGTTCTTTTGTTCATATTTCACAAGTTAATGAATTTCCTAATAGAAGGGAAAAACTTCTAAAGATGCTAGGCAGGAAAAAAGAAACACAAAAGTTGTAAAAAAGATGTTTTAATGCTGCTGTGATGCCTAAATTGAACTGCTTTATGAAGTGCTGTCTCAGAGAAACATTTTCAGCAAATGAAGGAGTGGTTATTGTGTTCCATTTCTACATGGGAACAAATTTACGATGATTTTTCATTACTATAGCACACAGCCAGCAGGTATTGATCTCAGTGTTTGCCACTGATAATATACACTGGATGAAAAAAGTCTTGATATTTCTTGAACAAAACCTTACATAGACTACGACTAACACACAAGCTTCTGTTTCCATTGAGAAAAAAAAAAAAAAAAAAAAAAAAAAAAAAAAAAAAAAGTGAATAGAAAGAGTAAGTGTTAAAATAAAATCAGCATCAGTTTAAGAGATTTCTTACAGTAGAATACCCAGATCTCCTATCTCATACTATAAGGTGTTCAAGAATTTTTTGAGGAATGGTCATGTAACATAAATAGTATGAGAGAATATCCTTCAACAAATGATATATATCATTGTTATTATGTAAGATATGTGTCTAAAATTCTAAAGCAGCAATGTAAGTTTTACATTAGCAGATATGTGACTAAAGCTAGTCTCCACGGAATATTCTATGCATTCATAAACTAGAGAAACTGACAGGGGAGTACTTTACACAATTGATCTAAATTATATGCAGATAGACATTTCCCACAGCCAGACATATATAATCATCATATTACCTTTTTTCTCTTTGTGTAGTGTACAGCTCCACAATAAACAAGGAATAAAATTGTTTAAAGTAGGAGGTGCCTGAGAAAAAATATTCAGTCACACTGAGAAAAACTGAAAGCACTTTTATTCTACCTGTTCTTCTGCTTCCAACAAGTCCTTGGGTATGATAAACCAGTTGGGAAACTGCTCTTAAGTCTTAGCTCTGAAAAACAAAATCAGAAAAGATAGTTGCATTGGTCAAAGTATCAATCAATTGCTGTTATAAAAAATGATATATAAATGATATTAATATATATTATTATGTTTAAAAGTACTATATTTATGTATTTACATATTTAGTGGATGTTTACCTCTATTTACATTCTTTACTCTCTTTGTATTTAATATTGTAATATATTACAGCTATAACTTGTAATATAATGAATCGTTTACAGGTAAAGTTAGTGTGTGATATAATAAAGAAAGAACATCCACTGCAACAAAACTTGCTTGAAAAAGCTGAAAGAGTTACTCCCACTTTTTCATGCACTGCACTGGTCCACAGCAGTGGTTGAAGAGGCATCTTTACAATCTCCCATAGAAAACTTGGAGGAATGCTATTATCTTCAGGATGTCTTAACAGAATTTGAGTTGTGTAACAATGGTGAGAAAGGCACAGCCTCAGGTTTGCCAATAGTCCAGCACATTTCTTCTACTTGTATTCTGAAGACAAAAGTGTATAATTTCAGCAGCATTTACTGGACGCAGAGACATTTGGTGTCCTTCTACCCATGTTTGCTTCTTTACTTTTAATTTTGTTTGATGTTATTTTATCACAATGCTGACTATACTCTTGTGAAAATAATCTGATCTCCAGACAGTATCTATTAAGAAGTTACCAGAAATAAAAAATAAATAAATAAATAAATAAATAAATAAATAAATAATAATAAAATAATAATAATAATAAAAAGTTGTATATAAAGATCCTGAAGTCCACACAAGTTTTCTCCTGGCATTGTTCTCAGTATCTGCCAGCCCTCTTCACCACATTACAAATGAACAGGTAAAGGAGGGTCGTTGCCAGATAACCAATTGGTTCTTTCAACAAAGGTGGAGCAGAGGAAATTCTTTTACAGCAGGAATGCTATCATACTGACAGTACCTTAGTAGCCTGCTTCTGAAAATCATTTTCAGTTCTCTGATGCTTCAAAAAATGTGGTTGTGGGAACTGCACAAGGAACTCCAGTCCCAAAACAAAAAGGCATAGTCTTCGAAAATCACACTACACTTCCTGCAAAAACCATACAAACTAATCTTTCCTAATTGTATTTTACTGAAATACAAATGCAATTTAAATAATTCAAATGAAAATTTAGATTGGACTTGGCAAATATTTTGTAATTATGCTGCTTATCTCATTAACTCACAAATTTAACTTTATTCTCAAATACTTGATTTTACATACAAGCCCAGAAGTATCATAAAACATTTAAAAGATATTTTAATATAGTTAGAGATTTAAATTATACTGTAAGTTTCATTTATGAGCTTTCTTTGCATTTGATTTACATTCAAATTTTCAATATATTATCAATTCATATTTTCAATTATTGCTTAGAATTATGCACATAAATAGAATTTAAAAGTTTATACACAAAATTATAAAGACACTTTTGCTCTGTTTTGTTTATTTATTTTGTGGTTTAAGTGCCAAACAATCGACTTTATTTTTCTAATAAAGAAATAAGAATATGTACTGAAGAGCAGTAATGTATCTCAGGAAAGAGATAATCCAGCACACAGACATGACTAGAGAGACTTTTATCTTTACTTACTTTTTACATGTTCTGATAGTGATAGGACAAAGGGAATGGTTTAAAAGAGAGGAGATTTAGATTAGATATTGGGAGGAAATTCTTTACTCAGAGGTTGCTGAGGCACTGGAACAGGCTGCCCAGAGAAGCTGTGGATGCCTCATCTCTGGAGGTGTTCAAGCTCAGGTTGGATTGGGCTATGGGCAGTCTGATCTAGCAGTTGGCAACCCTGCCCCTTGAGAGGACTGAAACTATACAACCTTTAAATCCCTTCCAACCCAAGCCATTTTATGATTCTATGATTCTACGCTAAGCTAATGAAACAGCATCTAACTGAGAGTAGTATGTTGTAATAGCATTTTGAATAGGTGGACATATGACCAATCTTTGAACTTCCCTTTGCCTTTTTCTTTTACATGTATATGTTAGTGAACAAACTCTTTTCTCAAACTGCTAGAGATAAGTCACATACAGCTGTAGCATACGGCCACTGTTCTTCATCTAGTATAAACTGCCAAAAATTTTCAAAGAGCAGATTAAAAGAATGGCCATTGGCTCCACAATGCCTCTTCAAAGTGAATTCAACAGCTCATGCATTTCTGTAGTTGGTAAGAGTGATCTGAAGGAGTGCAGACTTCTTCAGCATCCAGTCTTTCTCAGCAAGGACTGATTGTGATTCTCACTGTCAGATTAGATGTCAGTGTAAGACAAGAACTGGCTACAGCATTAGTAGTTGCAGTTTTGTATTATTATTATTTTAAGACCTTTATTGAAATAAAGAAAAGTCACTCTTTGTCATGCATTTGCTGAGGAGAAAACTAGATACAAAGATATTTAAGAACAACGAGAATTTTTCAGGAAAATTACCAAGATCCTGGTTTCTATACTGAAAATTGCTATTACTCAAGGTAGATGGATGGTATCTCCCTGAAAAGAGAAAAAAATAGAACAACAGAAGAAATGCCTGGCTCTTCCAACCCTCCTCCAAATGCAGAGACATTTAATAAGATGGAAGACTTAGTTTACCACTAACACCTCACCTGTCAGTCACCCTGTGAAGGGCTACAGTTGAGGTCTTAGAAGCAGAAAGTTGAGCTGCTCTTTTGTAGTGTATAAGTACTTGAAAATTATATGCTGAGCTGAGTTGTCTATCAGCTGATCAATCCATTAAGTAATGAGCCTGAGCTCTTATAAGTGAAGGATGCAAACGTGTCAGCAGTGGAGCATCTTGGGTGGTCTGAATATGGTGACAGCTGTGTGAGAGATGGACAGAGCGAGTAGAAACACCAGGTGAATAGAAGATGCAGTGAAAGACTAACACAGACAGCATAATTAAAGGGGTATATGAACCATTCAAGCATGAAAATGAAAAAATAAATAAGAAAATGGCAGCTATTTATACTGTATTAGAGAGATGGAGACCAGGAAGCAGAGTTTCTTTTAATTTTAATGATCTAGACAGTGAATGCTGTTACATCTAACAAAATTTTTACACAACTTCAAATGCAATATTCACTCAACAAGTAAAATAATATTTTTTATGGGGTGGATCTCTCTCCTTCTAACTGTAATATAAAATGTCTTTCTCCCCTTTTGCCTGAAAACTCCTTCCTGAGCAGTGGGCTCTTCAGGAACATGGGAAGTTGGTCTCCTCTGAAGGTGCTGTGCAACCTTGCAATGTCAATGTTTAGAGAAGTGCATTAATAGTGCTTAGACTGTCACTGAAATAGTTATTAGTAGCTATTGCTACTCACATATCACCACTGCACATAGTAGTTCAAGTCTGCTGCCCTTAATTACACATTACATTCTCTTATTCTTAACCCTCTTTTTCATGCTGTAAACAAGGCACTGCAAGTATGTTTATAACTTCAGAAAATTTCCTTCCTTTCTCCCAGCTTTCTAGGTCATGTTGTATACTGGATCTGTGGTATACGTAGTGCTACATAGATAAGGAAGAAAAAGTGATTGAGTAAGAAAGGATTGTAGAAGAAGTCCTCACTTCAGCAATTTTGATTGCTGCAATATTCCTAACAAAAAACAAACAAACAAAAAACAAAACAAACTAACTAACAAAAAACAGATAACTGTTCACAATATGAGAAAACCAGGAACACTATTTTGTTTCTTGGAATTGCCAGATATTTCATAAACCCCTGTTGTTCTGCCCTTTCTCCCTTTCCATCTAGACAGGGAGAGCTCGAGAGCTCCACTAGTCTTTCCCATGAAGACTTCAGAAGAAAAAGTGCTGCACAGAGCCAAGGTTAGGGCTAGACAAAATACTGTCAAATTATTTCATAAGAAGTCCTCAATCCCTCTGCCCCTTCACCTAAGAAGAAAGACCAAAGCTTCTTTGGAAGTAAGTGGAAGTCACTAGTGAAGGTTAAGGGAGGAGATGCAGGAGGAGAGAGAAGGGAAAAAATGAGAACAGAGGCAACAGAAATGATAAAATTGTCTCACTGCTGCTTTGAGTAGCTTTCATTAGTTTTTGTTGTTTTTTTTTTTTCTAACTTCTGTATCACTGGTCTTAAAATTAGTGTTACATATACATCTATGCAAATAAATCTACTTATTTCCAAAGACACTGCAACAGTTACAAAGAGCACAGTAACACTATATGTTGAGAGAACAAATTCTCAGCTGGAAGATACTATTTTTCATTAGTTTTCACTAGTGATCAAGAGCTTGCCACTCTCATAAAAATCTGCACCAGCAGAGCTGAACCACCGTTTCACAGCTGCTATGAGGGTGTTGTTGCTAGGAAATGTCCATGCAGTAAATCTTGCATTGGTTCAAACAGATGGAAGTCTGAAGGAGCCAAATTCAGGCTATACTGTGGATGTGGTGGAACAGTCCAACCAGGAATGGCAGCGTGCTCTGCAGTCTTCCATGCCATATGAGGGCTTGAGTAAAAGAATAAAAAAGGTCTTAAAAAAGAATAAAAGAGCTTGCTGTAAAAGAAAGGCTGTCTTTTCCTCTGGCATGGTTCTCAAATTTCGAGCCTTCAGCTTAGTCAACAACATGATGCAGTAGTTAGAGTTGATGGTTTGTCTGAGTTCTGGGAAATCTGGAATAATCATTCCTTTCCTACCCCAAAAGACAGTGCACATCACTTTATCAGCCAAGGGCTGTTCTTCAATGGGGAATTCATGTCATCACCCCAGGTATTGCTATTTTAACTCTGGTGTGTAGAGGTGACGCCATGTCTCATTACTGGTAATGATGTGATCCAGAAAACTGTCAATTTCAGCTTTGTGTTGGATCAACAGGTCATAACAAACTTCCCTACAACATTAATTCTGTTCCTCTGTGAGCATTCATAGGATCCACCTGGCACAAACTTTGAGATATTCACTCACTGTCACAGACACTGACACTACTGTCTCCAACACAGTGAAGCCAACATTCATCTCTGTACTCAGCTCCCTGGCTAAAATCCACCAATTCATGTGGATGAACTGAACAAAATGCTCTTCATTTCAATGTGTGATAGCTGTGCATGGCCATCCAGAGCATGGTTTGTCTTTAACATCATAGTTGCCACTGTTGAAATGCATCACTACCACCACCTCACTGTGCTCACATACACTGTTTGATCTCCATCAATGCTCAGCAAGCATAAACGAATGTCAGTGAGTACACTTTTCCACATGGAGGAATTCTGTGACATCCCATTGCTTCATATGCATTTCAGTGTCAGATGCCATTTTGTCCAACTGCCCCTCTGCTGCCATGTGTCACATGGCAACAAAATGCAACAGAAATTTGGCACAGAGGTTCAACATCTACTGCCATACTGCCAACATCCACCTCTGAAGGCATGAGTCAATAAAATAAAATAGAGGGCATTACTTTCAAACCAGTCCTTGTATATTTATTAAAACAATTGCATTATACATATGCATTAAAATACATTTCTGTATGTAGTTAAATAACTATCAGTATATGTATACGTACTTATATGCTCATTTGAATTATTTATACCAGCTTTTCTTTCCTTCTGTCTTCCTCCTTTTTCTGAGGTAGAAGTTTCTTTCTTTGTTTTCTGTTCAGTGTTTTAATGAACTTAAGAGAAAAGGGCTTGTTTGTTTGTTTGTTTGTTTTTGTTGTTGTTGTCGTTTTGTTTTTGTTTTTTGTTTTTTTTTCCCACTTTCTTTATTATATACAGAAATAATTAAAAGAAAACATCTTAATCCCCAAAACCCTCAGTGTTTATGTTACTTAAAGGGTCAAGTTAACTCTCAGCTGTATAAATTAGAAAGAAGAATGAACCTGAACTATCTTTTTCAGGAAAAGAAAAAGGAAAAAAAGAAGAAAAGGAGGAGAAAGGAGAGGAAATGAGAGGAAACAAGAGGGAAAAGGAACAGAAATATAAGGAAATATGATAAAAGCAAACAAAGGAAAGAGAGGAGAGGAGAGGAGAGGAGAGGAGAGGAGAGGAGAGGAGAGGAGAGGAGAGGAGAGGAGAGGAGAGGAGAGGAGAGGAGAGGAGAGGAGAGGAGAGGAGAGGAGAGGAGAGGAGAGGAGAGGAGAGGAGAGGAGAGGAGAGGAGAGGAGAGGAGAGGAGAGGAGAAAGGGGAAGGGCAAAAGATCAAGAGAAAGGAAAATTAATTATTGAGAAAAAAAAACAAAACACTAGGTATTTGTGTTACTTAAGGGGAAAAAGGGATGACACTTCAAAAATGTAATTTGTCATTATGCTATTATATTGCTGAAAGTTGCCATTAACAGCAGTCTTTGTATTTTTGTTTGTTTTTAGAAAAGATTTTCTGATTTCATGAAAGGTTATATTTTTAATAAACTGTCGTATCTAGAACGAAAGAAAAACAAAAGAAAAAATCCAGAAAATCCAGTCTGCTCAGGTCTAGATAAAAGCCGATCAAATGAAGACTCAGAGATCAGATTTTTGGGGTCTTTACTTGAGTCTCTGGGCTTTCTAAGATGTAATTGTAATAGGTGAAAGATTCACTACTTAAAAGGAAACAAAATCAATAAAAAGAAAAGAAAAACACAACTTCTTGCTTTCTCACAGGGAACTTCCTCCTCCCCCCCCCCCCCCACCCTCCCCAAACTGATATCCATCTATGTCATATATTAAATTTTTAGTGAAAGAGATAATATTCCAGAAAATGGAAAGTTTCCCTTTTTCCTTTCCTCTTTAACACAAACACGTTCCTTTAGCAACATTTTAGATTTGAAGAGAGTATGGAAGTCTAAAATCTTTTCAAATTATGTGTTTATAACTGATAGTTGCTAGGTAAGACTAGTTATATATTTAAGGAAAGGACTGGGGTTCAATGTATTTATTAAGGCCAGAAAAAAAAGAAAAAAAGAAAAAAAAAAAAAAAAAAGACACTATGCAACAATGCCTTGGACATAACACAAAACCAAGGCTTCTGTTCACTGAAAGGAAGCTATTCAGGAAAGTTAAAGAATTTTCTGCTGAGCACTTACCTAATTTAATTCAGTAGAAAAACTCCAATTAACCTCAGGGCTACATGATTTGACCTCTTGGCTGGCCACTATGCTGAGCTTGTTTGTTTATTAATAGGGCAGATTTAAGATATTTCTGATTCCATTATATCAAGATAATTGTAATAGTCACTTATATTGGAGAAAGACAATTATATTTTATTTGATGGATGTCACCATCTTTTCAGACATCAATAAGGAAGATTAAGCTTCTTCCTGTACAGCTATTTGCATGACTACCTGAACACGGTACTTCTATTGTGTGCATATCACACTTCTTAAGCTATCCATCACTTTTCCTGAGTACCAATTCATTTAAAATGTACCTATCAGTATCAATAAATGAAAGGAAGCAGATGTTTGATGTGTCTCTCATTGCACTGACAAGCGCGACACACATTTCTAAGACCCCTACCGCTTTCTCTTAGATCCCAGCTTTTGGGTGTCCATAATTACAGTTTGATGGAAGGCATTACAAAAGAGCTATATGGCCTTTGGCCTTTTTATAACATGGCAGTTTTGGAAGTCTTTGTCTGGGAAAAGCCATTGTACAACAGTCTCTTGAGTTAACTGGCACAAGCCTAAACCCTGTGACATGAGTATAGGCTCCAGATAAATCTTTTCCAGTTAGGTTAAATGATATAGAATATTATTGAGAAGGCCATTTTTAAAATTATTACTATTTTTATTATATAGATAGCCATCAAAACAAATGATCTCAAATAGATTGTACAGTTATTTAGAGAAAAACTAGGAATATATTTGGAAATGTTTTCGCAGGTGTAATTAGCAAGAATTCCTTCAAAATATAGCTCTTAAATATATATTCCTAAAAATGTTATATCCTAAATATTAACTCCATAATGCTTCCTGTACTCCTTTTTTCTTTCCCAACAAAAAGACATGCTGTGTCAGGATGATTTATCTCAGATGCTTTCTCTTCTGGCAATGGCCATAAGCAAATAGCTAGGAAGAAATATGAACAAACTATGCATACACAATACTACCAGAATTCTCTCAGCATCCAGATATTTTCAGTTCAGTGGATCTGCTGAACTGCCTCTGATTTCTATATAATTAGTAGCTTTCAACGGCATTATCTGTATAGGCTTCTAATTTCAAGGACACCATCTGACAACAAATTTCATAAGTCTCCTATATTTTTCTTTCAGAGCATGAGTAAGTGCTTCTTCTTGGAAGTGGAGAAGAATTAATTTTGTTGTTAACACTTATAGACTTCTTTCATATGTCCTGTAAGTCATTTATTCTCTGGGTTTGACATGCACTATTTTGCTCACTTATTTTTCATATGGAAGTTAGTACATATGCCAGTTAGCATTTCCTCCTCTTTTAAAATTTTTCTTCAATTCTTTTCTTTAAAACTTCCAGTTCAATCCCTATTTTCCTGTCATGATTCATGGCCCCATAATACTTCTCAATATACCTCACCCCATATTTTTTCAGCTTCCATTCTCACTTAAGCATATATTTTCTTGCTCCAGTTTTCGTTCACCTCTTTTTTTTTTTTCTTTTTTTTTCTTTTTCTTTTTTTTCTTTTTTTTTTTTTCTTTTTTTCTTTTTTCCTCACAGACTCCCACTTTTCAGATGTTTTTCCCATTACACTTCTGGCACACCCCTTCATCACATACTCATCTCTCACTCCTACAAGCTGTCAGTACTTTTCTTTCTACCTGCTACTTCCAGCATTTCTCCACTGTCCAGGGAAGGAGGGATATGAAATAGAAAACTGTGAATCACAGAAATTTCTTGATGGA
The DNA here is from genome assembly GCF_039878825.1 of Excalfactoria chinensis. Taxonomy (NCBI): domain Eukaryota; kingdom Metazoa; phylum Chordata; class Aves; order Galliformes; family Phasianidae; genus Excalfactoria; species Excalfactoria chinensis. The sequence goes on along the minus strand of NC_092825.1, from coordinate 133,616,065 downwards.
AGCCATAGGAGCTGCAGCAGCTGATACTTCTCCCTTCCCTAAACTTGAAGAGTGCTGAGAGGATGAAAGCAGTAGTTATAGGATTCATTTCATCAAACATTGACCATTTGTGCAGTGAATGTCTACATCTGAAGTAGTTATCTGGACTGAAGTAGTTATCTGGATCACTAGTGAGAAAATATAAATGGTATACTTAAACATATTTTATATAGACTGTTATCTGTAAGGTCTACCTTGTATTACGTTAAAGGAAGAAGACATTCATTTTCCTGACTTTCATTATCACATCAGCAAAATTGATGGGTAACTTAACAGACAAAATTAAAATTTTATCCTGTCCTCTTAGATTTCTACATGTAGAAAATAACTTCTGATCCTGTGTCTGTCTCTGTACATAAAATACAGCAATGCCTCCTATTTCATGATGTGGGCCAGTAACATCAGAACTGGATGCTGGTGGTATGGCAGTAGAGGCTGAATCTTCCCACCAATATTCCATTATGTTTTGTTACCACACAAGAGATGGCAGGAGAGAGGTAATCTGAAAAACTGGCATCTGACATGGCAGAGTGTATGAAGCAAAGGGCTGTCACTGAATTCCTCCATGTAGAAAAATGGCACATATCAACTTTCACCAATATTTGCTGAATGTTGATGGAGACCAAACAGCAGATGTGAGCACAGTGTGGAGTGAGTGGTGAACAGTGATGACAGCAATGTGAAAGACAAACCAGGTCTTGTATGCTTGTCTTGATAGTTATTATCTCAAGATACTATGAATAAACAAAAGAAGATGACACACTGGCAAATATTATGTAGTTTCCAGAGAATTACACTTAAATTATATTTTTACTTTCTCTTTCCTTTATTTATTTGTTTGTTTATTTATTATACTATTAACACACTTATTTTTCTGTCTTTGAGAGCTTAGAATTTTTTTGTGTGTAGTAGAAGTAGGTAGAAGAAGACAGGTAATTCTCTAGGTGGCCTGAAATGACACTATGTCATTAACATAATTAGTAGGTAATTGTAATATTTCTTTCCAGTGGAGCAAATGAAGAGATCATTCATATAGAGCAAAGTTATTCCGCAGTTCAAAAGATACTGCAGTGTATTTCTGTACTAAAAATTCATTAACCATTCTTTCAACAATGTTGTTGCTTCATTAGCAGAAAAATCTTTAAATTTGCAAGTAATGTTTGCTTTTTGAAATATTCATAGTCAAAAACAATTGCAATTAACTGGAACATACAATCTGTCCAGTTACAAGATTACTGCTGAATATCTATTTAATTTTATGTACATAGTTATAAAAAATTCAACATATATATTAATTTTATGAATTTATATCCATATTTTTGGAGGAAAGTGATTTTGTTGTTATAGCCATGGAAATATTGCTGACAAAGTTTTCATATTTCCACATTTTCTAACTGTACCTGTCAATCTACTAGAAGACATTCTCTTCCCCCTAAAATATTATTTCACTGTGACTGCCAATAATGTAATGATTACAGGAACAGAATTAATCTCACACCAGTTACTATCACAGTAATATAACATCAAGGCGGGTTGCGGGGGAGTGCATTCTATCCAATAGAATCACGCAATGCTGAGATACTGAACTATTATCTCTTTCCTTCAGTTTCAGATGTTAAGAATTCTGCAGTAGTATTTTCCAGAACTAGAAAAAAAAACAGTCTCTTAAAAAGCAGTGGTTAGGTTTTAGAAGCCTCCACAGCTATGAATTGTTTCTCCTCAGCAGTTGCTGACAGCTCTGCTGAGATACTCAGAGAGAAGCTGTATCTTTTTCTTGCACACGTATCATGATACAAGTAAGATACTACTGTGTTTGTGGGAAGGAAGATGGAGTGAAAGAAAATAAAAATGCAGTGAGGAGATAAGGTGGAGACCCCCTGTTGAGAAGCATGGCATGACAAACAAATGGAGGCAGACTGTGTGGAAAAAAAAAAAAAAAAAGGAAAAAAAGAAGACACTCTGAATTGCTTGAAGGATCTTTGTTTCAGAAAGTCTCAGAGCTATAACTGCCTTTTCACCTAACAAAAACTATTTCTGAAAGGCTATGTAATTTATTTCACTCTCTGGCCTCTCCCACTCTGTCCTGAAGAAGAAGCAGTCATAAGAACTTATGAGCTAGCTTAGAAAGCTGTGGGATTCCTAGTGTTACTCCACAGAGGCAGCATTAACCACAACAAAACCAGCAATTCTTTTTACTTCACAAGAATACACCACATTAGTGCTGCTTTCCCAGAACAAAAATTAACAAAAGCATTCTATGACAATTTTTCTCACTCTCCTCTCCTTGTGCAAACTCCAAACTAGCATTCAAACATAAGACTGTCATAAAGCAATAGCTATTAAGTGGAAGCTGTCTAAGCCAGGTAATGAAAAATTCAGTCCACAATCAGTTGAAAAGAATTCATAAATCCAAGGTAATCACACTTCATTACTATTTAACGTTATATATTCATTTCATTCTCTGTTTTTGTCCTCCTTGGATTCATCTATTATACTGTAGGCTTATGTGGATTCTATGCTACTCATCCACAAATGGTGTTGGTTTTTTTAATATAAAGCACCTAGAATATTATGGCTATGCCCACAGTTTTATGCAAATGGTTGAACTGTCAGTGGGTCAACATTGTGACACCACTTAAATGTGTCAATAATCTAATATCTATAATACACACAAGTTCAGGATTCATAATATTCATGTTGTTGTACATAAATGTATAGTGCAGACTCTGATATTTAATCTAGATGTCTTGTTGCCTTTCACTGTCAGAGGTAATCAGAGAATCACAGAATGACCCGGGTTGGAAGGGACATCAAGGATCATGAAGCTCCAAACCCCTGCCTGGCAGGGCCACCAAACTTCCATGTTTACTAGATCAGGTTGCCCGGGGGAAAGAAACAGAAGTCTCTAAGGTACTGATTATTTGACCTGCTTAGAGATAACTCATACTGTAGAAGGACTACATTATTTTGCATTAACTGAAAATAAGCCTTGGATGTTGTCATCCATATCATAAACTTTTAAAATTAGGTAGTTTGAACTCTATTCCTTATGCCTGCTCCTATCACAGGAATATGAATATGTGACAACTTCCAGAGATAATCAGCAGACAGTGGTGTTAGGGGACAACCAGGAGTACTCATTTTGTCAGAACTGCTTTGAAGGTGGTGCCACACCTCCTGGCCACAGATAATAAGCTCTGTGTAATTGCATCTGGTATGTGGTGAGTGAGTCACACAGCAGAGTCCCACCTGCCACAAACATGTAAAAAATATCTTAACCATCTCCCAGACTGAGCATGTTGGATAGCCTATGAACTTAAAATAGAACTAAATCAAAATTTTGTCATTTTAAATTAATTAATATGTTTCTCTTGAATTCAGTAAGGACAGAACTCCATTTTTTTCTCTCTCTCTGTTTGTTTTTTTTTTAATCTTCTTTTTCTTGAGATTCTTTCACAACTTTCACTAACTGATGTTTTGCTGTTTTCATTATACTAATATTCTGAAGTTGCCAACGATGATAATAACCTCGGAGCATCAAAATGAGGAATATATTTCAGTAGAGTATGGCAGTTAATTGTTGTTTGAAATCACAAACATCTGTTTTCTTACAGTTGTTTTACAATACCATATGGAAACAAAAACCACAGGACAGAAATCACTTACACAAAGTGGCAGGTAAAGCTGCAGAATAAGGAGGCACGTCGAATACTTTTCTTTTAAGTAGAAGTAGGTCACAGTCATGGAGTCAGATGTAAGAAAATAAGTGGGGATCAGATTCCGCGGCTGGTTGTACTTTCATGGCCCCATGAATCCATATAGATTGCACTGTGGAATCAGGATCTGAGGTCATGCCATACTACAAAACACCACTTTTACATGAAAAAAACAATTTAAAACATTACATAGTTATGCAAAATTTCTATGGAAGAAAAAAATAAAAATGAAAGATGAGACTTCAGGGATGCCCAAACTTCAGCAATAAATTACTGAAATACGCACCATTAGATAGAGCATGGATTAAGAATAGCTTCCATTCTGTTAACAGCATCTGAATCATTTGACGCTGGATAGATTCAAACAGCCTTCAGTTTACATGATGCCTTTTCAAGGTATGTCAAAGCTTCTTGCTACCTTTATTTTTCCTAACAAATAACAGTGAATGTAGTCTACCAGTAGCTTTATTTTTGCCACCTAAATATAGATGATAAAATAGAAGTGTAATTATGATTTTGAGTATGTTTTTACCTTAGTCACTGGGAATGGACATATGTTAAAGAATATGTGTTTATTCTTTTTTAAATTTTTCCAATAAAAGATATACTGATTTATATATATATATATATATTTATTTTTCCCTACTATTACTGCACACCTAAAGTAGACTCATCAGATCATGACAGTAAGAATTCTCAACACTGGAAGGACATTCAACCTTGGATCACAAAATCTGCTGAGAATAATGATCTCATGACACTGTGTGTCAGTATGGATCCACTCCTTTTGAGAACTTGCTGTACAAGCAAAGTAAGAAAGAAAAACTGGGGAAAAAAAATTGCTTATAAAAATGTTTTTTTCTTTGGAATTCAGAGGCTCTTCTCTTACATGCTACAAGTGATAGTAAATCATACACTCACTTTGCAAGGCAGCAAGAACACTGGCAGGGCATTAGTAAATAACATCCTCACTGTGAAGAACCATATTGCAGAATTTCACTAAAAGTAATAGCAAAAAATAGTAGTACGGTATACTTACTGCAGCTTCAGTGTCACTTCTAAATATGAAGAAATAATGATTGAAATTAAATTGATCTTTGGCTGACTTAAAAGATAACATATTTATGTACAATAGAAATCATTTTATCCTGTCTACTTTGGATCTCCCTAACTTATTTGAAGCTTTATTATATTCTAAATAAAGTTAATATATGGTGGGGTTAATGAGCCTTGAACAAATCACCCCAGGTTAGAAGCTCACCCTGCACATCCAGATGATTCTGTTATGCCTGCCAGAATCACAGAAGGGGGGGGGAAATACATTTGAGAGCATTAGCTGTGTGCAGTCCAGCAGTCATCCTGATTGAACTGAAGGAAAAGAAGGACTTTGTTAGAAGTATGCCAATAATCCTCATTATCAAAACCACGCAGTAAGTTCTAGCTTCTGTGTTTGTCTTTTCTTTTGTTTCATTCTTTGTTTTAGTTTTAGATATCCTGTTTGTTTTTAAATAAGAACCAAACATCATTATTGAATAGTCAAAACCTCTAGACCTTAAAGCACATCTAAACAAAAAAAGCTTAACGTCACAGTAGTTATCCTTTACTCCTGAGATTCCTCAGACAGTCAGTTCTCTAAATCCGGTGGAGAAAGTAGACAACTATATTTTGCACAGATGGAAGGTACCACTGGATGCGATGACAATATTTTTCTTGTTTGTTTTATATCTAATCTGTACTATGCCTTGTTCAGTGGAAAAAGATAAATTACCTCAGGAATTAACTGTATTTTCCCACTTATTTTTTTTTTAAATACCTCTTTGATTAGCTCAGATTCAACACCTAAACATTTTAGATGCCAAGTTAGAAGACTGAGTTGGTCTGTAGATTGATCTGTTATTCTTTGCTTTACAAAGTCATTTAGCTGGCTCTTTGGGCTCTTAATATATAATTGGCATCATATGCCAGAGCCTTAGGGAAAAGGGTATGGTAATGGGAGCAGCACATAGTGAGAAAGGTATTTCAAAACTGGCAGGGAGAAGAAGAGCTTTTAAAAAGTAAATAGCAGGAGTGGAGAAAAAGGAAAGCTTTTAGGAAAAAAAGTGTGTTTTGTGTATTAGAAATAGATAAAACTACAATGTACCTGAAGATTTTCTTCAGCACATTAACTCTGTGCTGAAAAATGGTAATCAACATTCTTCTGGCTTTCCAGTTAAAGTATCTATGTGGTAATCTTTGATGATTTTGACAGTTTCCTGGGTTCCTTCATTAGATTTTAACTGCAAATTCCACGTGAGCTGTTTCCTCTGTGAAGCCTCTGTAAGTGTTGAGTAAAGAGCTCAGAATCTGCCCTATGACATCATGGAGATATTATCCACTTGAAAGGAAAGAAGTTCTCATTCAATAATAATAACAAAAAAAAAAAAAAAAAAAAAAAAAAAAAAAAAAAATTCCGTGAGGACTTTCAGCAGCCTTTTTCAAAATCTTGTTTTAATTTGTAAAGTTACTTTAATACAAAAGCTCAGTGAATAAGAAATATTTTATGGGAATAAAAATAAGGAGGATGTGACAAACGGGATAAATTATTTTTCTCAACTTATTAGTAGCAGAGTAGCATGCTCTTCAGCCTTGTTCTCCTTATTCAGATGTAATTCCACTTTGACTTCTGAGAGACAATCCTCTCTCCTTAGAGAGAGGATTTTTAGGAAAGCCAGAATCAGCTATGTTAATCATGATAGGATTTCATATGTATACAATATTAGATTGTGTGCTGCAGTTTGGCTTGAACTGCATACAGTTTAAACTCAATTCAGGGGAGCATTAAATTGTACCCCAATTTTTTCCATTTATCTGACAATTATATTTTGTATACATCTGAAACACAAATATAATTGGGATTTTAAACAACCTCTCAAGTTTAAGGCAAAAATCCCTCTTCCTTTCTTCACCTTCTTTATGTTCTGGAAGGATAGTTAGGCTAGGGTTACCCTTGAGACTGTATATGAAACTGAAATGCAAGCACAATATTTCAAAAGAAGTTTGGCCAGCAGGTTGAGGGAGGTGATCCTGCCCCTCTGCTCTGCACTGGTGAGGTCTCACCTGGAGTACTGCATCCAAATGTGGAGTCCTCAGTACAGGAGAGAAATGAACCTGATGGAGTGCATCCAGAGAAGGGGCACACAAATGATTCAATTAATTGAACACCTCTCCTATGAAGACAGGCTAAAAGAGTGGGGCTGTTCAACCTGGAGAAAAGAAGGCTGAGAGATGATCTGACAGTGGCCCAGTATCTAAAGGGGATACTGAAAAGAAAGGAACAGAATTTTTAGCAGGGTCTGTAGAGATAGAACAAGGGGAAATGGCTTCAAGCTCAAAGAGGGTAGATTTAGGTTGGATATAAGGAAAATGTATTTTACAGTGAGGGTGGTGAGGCACTGGAACAGGTTGACCAGGCATGTGGTGGAAGCCCCATCCCTGGAGACATTCAAGGTGAGGCTGGATCAGGCTCTGTGCAATCTGATCTAGCTGTGCATATCCCTGTTCATTGCAGGGGAGTTGGACTGGATGATTTTAAATGTTTCTTCCAACTATAATGGTTCTAAGATTCTGTGATATTTCAGTGTTTCTGATGTCAGATTTCTTTATATCAGAGAAGGACTGTGGATGAAAGCTGAGTTCTAGGAAAACTGTGACTGTTACAAAAGAGGAACAATCAAAGCAAGACTACTGATAACAGTGGTAGTACCGGCAACAATTATTTAGGCATATGGAAGACACACTACTGGAAGGTAAAAGCAACCTTGGCAGATGGAGCTTTGGTAAAACTATGCACCTTGGATAAGATTTTTCTAGTTGATGACTATGGCCAGTCAATCTGTGCACATGGATTAGCAGTGCTACTGGTGTTTCCACATGCACAACAGACACAGACTGTTGAAGGCACATACAATACTCCAAATAAGCTACATGGATATTTAAAGCAGCCTATGTTTCAGACTCATTTTCTCCTATTGTGTAATTTATATCTACCATTACATTAATATCTGCTTCAGATATAATCTGCTATTTTGAAATTTTGAAAGGTAATTAGATTTATAAAATACAGCAAAAGCAAACAAAGATAATAATAATAATAATATCTCTGACATCAATCTGCAGAGTGAGGTTATCCATAAATGTACTTATTGCCACTAATGTTCCTCTGCATATCTACCAGTTATAGAGCTACCAACAAGAATCCAACTCACCATTAACCATGCAAAAATCATATAGAACTAAAATATCAATAAAACATACATGTAAAAGAGCCCAGCTCTGTGCAGCATCACGGCTTTACCTGAAAGGATTTATCTGGTTTTCTGAAGATTTCTCCAGCATTTGTTTACACATTTTATATTTCTTAAAACAGACTGTCAGAATTTTGAAAATATCTTGTATTTCACCTATCTACACCACTAAGTTTTTCCTGCTTCTAATCAGACATATGCAATCAATCACTAGAATGAGTAAATAACCTTTTTTTTTTTTTTTTTTTTTTTTTTAACTCACTGGAGTAATAAACAAAGCTTCTGATTTCTGTCCTACTGATATGGTATTTGATACTTGTTTGGTATGTGCCACAGCTTGAAAAATCTTTCTCTCATTTAGTCAGTCTTATGAAACATTGAAGATATGAATCCATGCTTTAGTTCAAGTGCTATTTTGACGTGGATTTGAGAAAAAAATGTCAAAATTCCCCATACTTTTCTACCATAAAGGAAGACATGACTGCACTTGGATGTCATTTCCATAAAAGTGGGCTTTAATAATATGAACTGATTTAGTAGTTGTTTAGTGGTTGGCCACTTGTACCAATAACCCATTATAGTATTTTTAAAAGTCAGTTGTAGAGAGGAGACTTTTCAGGAGCTTCAGGCTTAGTAAGTTGATTTAAATATTGTTAAATATAGGTCAAAAATTCTTTAAGAGGGTCTTTTCGGTATCAGATTTGCTCACTTCATAAATACAGTGTAGTACAAAAAGTCTTTAGAGAGACAAAATGTGAATGACATAAAAACGAGTAATTTAATAATATGTTAACTCATTCTATATGATCCCAGTTAATACTGCATCATGACAAAGACATGGTGTAAAGTATTCCCATATGATTTTATGACCATTAATACAAGAATTCCATATTTTACAACATCAACAAACCAGATGAACCTCATCCACTCATGGAATGGAACAGTGAAAAGAACAAATGTCTTATGAGGAGTGGAAATAAGAACAATGTGTCTGAGTTTAAGCAGTGGAAATAATCTGTGGATGTCGTGAATGAAGTAATTATTTCTGCAGCGGGGTTCTGTTTTTCCTGCACTTACTCTGTAATCACGTCAAGGCACACAACTCAGACATTTCTTTAAAAATCCCAATTCTTTGAGATGTAGAGAAAGTCAGATTTGGGCAAAAAGATCCTTTTGAAAATTGAGGGTTTATTGGGAGAATAAAAAATGAATTTATTTTGTTTAAAATACACAATCTTCCTGGTCTTAGAGTATTCTACCTCTGAGGCTCAGGCAGCTTTCTAAAAAAAACTTGATATTTGAAACATTGTCAAGGGCACACTATACCTTTTTGAGGACAAATAATTGTTCCAATATTCCAAATATTCTCCATATGTCATTGATGTTTTTGTTTATTTTTCCACATAAATATCTACCTAAAACTGGCTCTTGAAAAGAATGGCAAACAAAATTGCTCAGGGAGCACTGGGATGGAAATAAAATAAAAACTCATACTACATAAGAACTCAAATAGAGAAATTACCAGGGAAAGCATCCCAGTATCAAAGACAGAAGTCATGTTCTGACAAAAGCATCAGGAATACTGTTGTCAGCACTCAGAAGGCCAGGGCTTCAGATTCTGTGTCAAAATTTTACTGGAATTTAGAGAAAAATGGATCACGGACTGCATACCTTGGGGCTGAATATAAACCAGAAAAAAAAAAAAAAAAAAAAAAAAAAAAAAAAAAAAAAAAAAAAAGAGGAAATAGTTATCTTTTATAAACTTAAATGTTAAATTAATGTTTTCTCATATTTGAATCTGTAATCTCTCATCAGTATTTTTCCATTCTCTGTAACACACCTTGTTTTGTGTCTTGCTTTGATTTTTGAATCAGACATCTCAAGCTTTTGCTAGCCAAAATGACTTGGGTCTCTGACAGGACACAGGCAAGCTGTCACTAGTTTCCCACCCTCATTCCTCCCAGCACTATCTCTTGTTAAAAAATATGTCTCCACAGATATACTGCAGAACACTGTGCTGTTTCATTTCAGAATTTCTGAGTTATCTCAAGTCCTATTTCAACCTCTGTGAATCAGCCCATAGCTCCTGCCAGAGACTGCTTAAATCAAGGTAGGAATCACAGAATGGCTGAGATTCTCAGGGGCAATCTGAGAACGGCTATCCACAGCAAGTTGCCCAGGGTCATTACCAGGTGGCTCTTTAAAGTCTTCCAGGAGGACCTCTCTCTGGGAAACCTGTGACAGCGCTTCATCAACTGAAATGTAAAGAAGTATTGCCTAATGTTTAAGTAGGACCTTCTGAGTTCCAGTTTGTATATGCTGTTTCACATCTTGGCACTGAAAACCACTGAAAAGAATCCCTCTCTGTCTTCATTGTATCCTTCCTTCAGGGACTCATTTACATTGAGGAGATCAAGCAGCCATTGGATGAAACAGAGGAACAGGTTCAAATATCCTCTGGATGAAACAGTAAACAGTTCATACAGAAGTTGGCAGAACATGTTATGGTGCAGATAGATTATTTTTTCCTTATTCTCCTATGATTACAACACTATGTTGATGTCCCCCAGCAGATTAGCTTCACCAGAAAAGATAGACTGCTTTTCCCTCTTGCCAGCCATCCAGGCATATATTTAAACTCTGGGCAAACAGCTAGACTTGGGAATATAGCTGTAGATTTCTGAATGGCTACCCTACTAACACTGAGTGATCCGTCTCTTTCACTGTGTGGGGAATGAATGAAAATTTACTAGAAGGTTAGAACTACAAGATATTGAGTTACTAAATATTCCCAAATCATCTCTACCTTTGTGACAGCCACAGAGGGTCAGATGCTGGGGCAGAATAGGCAGAAAAATTCTCTGATTCATTCTTGCATCTTCCTCTAAGTATTCACTTTTGGCCACCATTAGATGCAGAATATCATGTCACTTGTATGATTGTTTTGGTCTTTCTTTCAGCATGATGAAACACAGGTAAAGAAGATGAGAAGTTTTCCCAAAACATAACTCATAAATGAGAGACTGCAAACCCTGATCACTAAGCTGCACTTTCTGTGGTGTTGGGATTTTCGTAAAACTGCATTCAAGTAACCTAGTTATATTTGCTATGTTATTTATTGTAACATATTTATTGTATTTTTGTCTCCAGAGGCGTACCCAGGGTCTGCTATTGTGCTGCATGCAAACCACATAGTTATCCCTGTGCTGTTCATTCCATATAGTTGGTGGCAGCACTAAAACTGAATATGCCTTAGGAGTGAGTCCCAACTACTCCTTGGAAAATATAAATGGAATCGTGTACCTTGGAAGAAAGTACTGCAGAATCTGAAATGCCTTACCTGTGCATGGCATAAATTTTCAGACATGTTTGCCTTAGGCTAAAGCCAGATACTTCTCAAATTACATGCAACACCACTGAAGGTGGTTCCTGTGTTCCCCCTTTTGGTTGTTAGGAGCATCAATAACAGTCTTTGCCTCACTGCAAATTCCACCTGGGTGACTAAGTATACAGAGTAGTATTTTTGCACCCTAATTTTTAAGTGATAATTATCCATGCAAAAATATCTCTCTTGGCAAAACTGGGACCTGTAAGTGGAGAGCTCAGTAAAATTTGGCTCCTTGATATCATCAGGCACAGTTCAATATTAAAGATTTTAAAAGGGCAACAACATGATATAACTAGGCAGTCGCACAGCAGTTAAATTCACTTTAACTTGATGTCCGCACAGTCAGTAATATTAACAAGAGTCTCTACTTACTGAATCTAGATTTTAGTTGGATTTCTACACATTGTGTTCTGCTGTTCCCTGAGAACATATCAGTAACATTTTGGTGACCTGCATCTGCAAGAATGGCAGGGAATGGCAATGTCTTTTACTACTAGACCTGTACAGAAACGTGGTGTTTTGTGTTTTTGTTTTTGTTGTTGTCATTTTATTTTTTTGTTTGTTTTATTTGTTTGTTTGTTTTACTAAAGTCACTGGTATAGTTCATCCTCATATTACTGATTCCCTTTTCTTTTCTCTTTTCTTTTCCTTTTCTTTTTCTTTTCCTTTTCTTTTTCTTTTTCTTTTCTTTTTCTTTTCTTTTTCTTTCCTTTTTCTTTCCTTTTTCTTTCTTTTTCTTTTCTATTTTTTAACTTTACTACAGCTATTCTGAAAATGCACATAAATTGCACTTCTCATCATGCCACGTTGATGTTATTTCTATAACCACAAATATGTTGTAGTTGAGAAAATATCTTTCAAATATTGACAAGAAAACATAAATACATCATCCTACTGCACAGAGAAGCTCCAAATGAGATGGAAGAACCTGATATACTTCAGTAAAATTTTGTTTGAGTGGCACTGTGTATAGCATCAGTCCTCTTGAATATGTTAATTTTCTTGGAACATAGTTCACTGGAGATTCTTTCTTTGGAGCATTACATAGCTATGACTCTTAATCACCATGAACCATAGGTCATATTAGTTACTTATAAAAATACTAATGAATTTTTGCAGCTGCATAGAAGTTCACCCACTTCTGACTTACCTCCTGTTCCCCCAGCAAGCACTTTTATTCTCAAAAACATTGATTCCTATTAAATCCCTTCCTAGCTACAAACCATGGTAACCAGCCCCATTTGCTTGACCTGAGTACGAGTGAATTGCCTTCTTCCTATTACACTAGAACTAGGCTTTATTATATCACTGGTTATATACATCTGGATTTTTGATGAAGCTTTCCCACAATAAAGAAAATTCTCACCAGTCAGGTCAAACTAGTTGATGACTAGCCATCTCAAGTTACTGACCTGACCTAACATTAACCTTCAGAAAAAATAAAAAGAAAAAAACCTTTTCCTCTCCATCTCAGAAATCTCAGTAAGGGTGTAGATTGTTTATTTAAGGGATAATTAAATATATGAGCTAACTTTATCCAGCTTGTATTCATTTTTTACAATCTTCTTATAAACTGTTAAGAAAGTAGAAATAAAACAATTTTCACACTGGAAAGAAGCAGTAATTTAATGTGTCTTCTACACAAATAAATAAATGCTAGAAACTGCTTGTTAAAGCTTACACTTGGTTCTTTAGCTGTGATACTAAATGAGAAAGAAATATAAAACGGAGTTCATAATAAAATGCCAGTTTTAATCAGGAATGCTGTAACTTCTTTGTTCATTTAATGTGTGTCTTTTTAAAAAGTCTGTGAATTGCTTACTACAATATATAGTCCCAGTGGAATTCAGATTTAAATATATTTCTTAAACAATATGAAAGTAAATGAATAAACTTAGTTAAAAAGCAGATCTCTCTGTAAGAAAGGTGAAGAGATTTGTCCAGCTGAGTTTGGACATAAGCATATAGCAATATCTGTCAATTTTTCTGTAAACAAGATTAGATCCATCAGCAACACATATTTCTTTTTTAAAAAGAAGGACAAAAGATGTTCCTCAGTTGGTTGTATGCTATATTTAAACTGTAATCATTTTTTATTACAGTTAATATACAAACTTGGAATAGAATATATTCATTGGTTATTTATGAGCACCATAATTGTGGACAAAACTGTATTTTATGGTTATGACTAATCAGTAGCCTTTTTTCAGTATTTCACCATGCCACTGGGAACTGAGGGATTGCTTTTGCTTTCCAAGACAACCATTGCAGAGAAATTCTGTGGTTTTTTTTGTTGTTGTTGTTTTTTTTGTTTTGTTTTTTGTTTTGTTTTTTGTTTTTTGTTTGTTTGTTTTTATAACCTGGAGTACAATATAGGGCTTTGTTTTCATAAGACAAGTTAACATGCTCCTAAAAAAAATAAAGCACATGACATAACAAGCTTCAGTCTTTCCTGTTTGGAAATAAACTCTTCCATTGTACCTTTCTGTAATGATTAGAATAAGAAGCACATGGTTGATGATACAAAAATACCATTTTCCATTGTTTATATCAGAGTTCTCTTTTAGTGTGAAACTTATTATCATTTAAATGTTAAGCTGCTACTGAATGCCGGGCCAGAGGGACTATTAGTCGAACTGCTCTGACTTCCTCACTACAAACCATTAAGCACTCAAAGCTTTCTGCAAAGATACCTAAAATTGAAGACACTACAGTCCTGAGAAAACTTAGATTTTGTTTTACTCTGATCTTACTTCTGCTAAGTACTTTTTGTGCTAATTGCCAATATGCTATATTGTGTGAAAAGCAATCCAAAAATTGCAGAACATCCAATCAGTGAGTAACACCACAGAAAGATAACTTTTCAATTGTGTTTTAGTATTAAAACCACAGAATTCCACTTTAAACATCCTGTTTGCACTTTTGAAGCACAGATAAAGCAAACAGGACCCAGACTCTAATTAAATAAAAAAGAACCGCCAGTACCTAACTGCCATGACAACAACCTGTTTGTCATATACTGCTGTTCAGATACTTCACTGGGTTTTAATTTGAAAATATTCAGCTGCCTGTGTCTACATAGGTTACTCTGAAAGTAATGCCTCCTGTTTATTTCCATAGAAACTGGGAAGATACAAAGAGCACAAAGCTATTTTGATAGAGCAAATCCTCAGCCAAAAAGTGCTAATTTTGCTATGCATTTTTGCCAGTGTTGAACAAGAGCCTTAATGCCGTGCTTATGGAAATCTGCAGCAAAAGAGATAACCCACTGTTTCACAACTACTACAATGACATCATTGAAACTGTTGCCCATGTAGCCAATCCTTCGTTGTGCTAAACAAACGGTAGTGAAAGGGCTCCATATCCAGTCTACATTGTGGTTGTGGCAGGACAGTCCAGCCAAAACTGGCAGTGTGCTCTACAGTCTTCCTTCTGTCATGGGGCCTGGTGTTACAGAATCATAGAATCACCAAGGTTGGGAAAGACCTCCAAGATCACCCAGTCAAACCAATCACCTACTATCAATATTTCCCCACTAACCCATGTACATTTGAACGTTTCTTGAACACTTCCAGGGATAATGATTCCATTACCCCCTTGGGCAGCCCCTTCCAGTGCCTGACCACTCTTTTGGAAAATCTTTTTTTTCCTAACATCCAAACTGAATCTCTCCTGACACAACTTGTAGCCATTCTCTCTCATCCTATTGCTAGCTACATGGGAAAAGAGGCCAATCTCTACCTTGCCACAACCTCCTTTCAGGCAGTTGTAGAGAACTATAAGGTCTTTCCTTAGCATCCTTTTCTCCGGACTAAACTATCTCAGTTCCCTCTGCTATTCCTCATAAGACTTGTGCTCCAGATACCTCACCAGCTTTGTTGCCCTTCTCTGGACACACTCTTGGGCCTTGATGTCTTGTAAGGGGGCCAAAACTGAACACAGTACTCGAGAAGTGGCCTGACTAGGGATGAGTAAAAAAGGGCAATCACTTACTTGCTATGTCTGGAAACACTTTTTCTGATGCAAGCCAAGATGTCATTGGCCTTCTTGTCCACCTGGGTACGCTGCTTGCTCATGTTCAGCTGAGTGTCAATCAATATCCTCAGGTCCATTTCTTCCACACAGTCTTCCAGACACTTTGCTCCAATCCTGTAGAGTTGCCTGGGGTTGTTGTGGCCAAAGTAATGGACCTGGCACTTGGTCTTGTTGAACTTAATCCCATTAGCCTCAGACCAGTCTGTCCAGATTCCTCTGTAGGGCCTTCCTACTCCCAGATTAGCACTTCCCCCCAACTTGGTTTCACCTACAAACTTGACAGAGTACTCAGTCTCCTCTTCCAGATCATCAATAAAGATATAAAACAGAACAGACCCTGGTACTGACCCCTGGTGAATACCACTCACTGTCAGCTGGATTTAACTCCATTGACCATCACTCTCTGGGCCTGGCCATCCAGGCAGTTCTTTATTCAGCAAAGAGCATACCTATCCAAGTCATGGGCTGTCAACTTCTCTAGAATCTTGTGGGAGACAAGACAGTGTCAAAGGCTTTGCTGAAGTCTAGGTAGACCATGTCAACAGCCTTAACCCTATCCACCAGATGGATCACTCAGTCACAGAAGATCAGGCTGGTCAAGCAGGACCTGCATTTTACATTGGTGGCTGGGCCTGACCTCCCTTGTTCCGCACATGCTGTGTGATCTCATTCAAGACAATCTGTGTTATTGTGTTGCAGGAAGAAGGCTGCCTTCCTTTCTTGCCTGACTCTGGTAGTTCAAGCCTTCAGCTTACTCAGCGTTGTGATGTAGTGATCAAAGTTGATGGCATGTCTGGGTTCCAGAAAATCCAGGAGAATCACCCCTTTCTGATCCAAAAGGTAGAGCACATCACTTTACCTGCTGAGGGTTGTGTCTTGAAAATTTTCTTCTATGGGGAATTCATATGCTTCCACTCAATGGATTGTTGTTTTGACTCTGACCTCCTTTCACTCCTCCTTTTTGCATTCCCGCATCCAGCAGAGAGAATGTTGGTATATGTATGAGCTATCTACTTGATACATCTACACAATGTATCTCTTTATATACATCAACATAAAGACCTACATGAGAATATGTGATCATCCATCCATCCATCTAGGGAGCAAAAAAAAATTCTTGAGAACTGCCCTCACAAGGACAAGAATTGTTCTTTGATAGAGAGCCAAAATGAAAGCTAAGAATAAGAAAACTATATTTGAAGAACATCCCCCCAAAGTATTTTAAGTTAATTTGTACTACCAATAGCAAAATATGCACTTCTTTTTTAAGGATGTTTTATGACATTGCTACCTACATCAGTGATACTACTCACTAAACTAGAATGGCTCGTATTTTTTGCAGGTCCAAGCATAATATTCAAGATCTTTGCAAGCTGTTCCTGGACAATGGTATTATGTTCGTTGAATAAATCGTTTGCTGTTACTTATTTGTCCACTCCTCATCTTAAGCCTAACTACAGCATATTATCTGCAATGTATTAATAAATAAATTATATAAATAAAACATTTTTGTTTCTCCTGCTCTTCTTGCATATGCACACTTGGTAAGATTCTAGAGAAATATATTAAGTATTAAAAATAAAAATTAAAAAATAAAAATAAAAATAAAAAACAAAGGAAAGAAAATGAAGTCTATGTCAGCTGAATAAAAAAGGCATACAAATTCATAACACAACAAAAATAATTCTTCAGAAACAAGGTATTCTGACACTGAGATGCAAGCTAGCATTCACATTAACTCCTTTCTACAATAAAAATGTATACAGTTCTGATATGAGAGTGAACACGTGCTCTGTCTCTTATTTTTGGTGTAAAATTTCAGGCCTGAAATTTTGTTTCTAAATCCATTCTCAGAACAAAACATCTGGAATTAAGTTTTCATATTCCTAGAGCAGGAAGTTTCTCTCTGGGTTGTGTTCATGAATTTCACTCTGATCATTTTCTTATTTGAAAGCAAAACACTTTGCCTTCTCATGCCACCTGCAGAGTTTTTAGTGTATATCTAAATGCCTGAGTGCCTTGTCCACAAACAGAACAAGCTGTATAAATTTTCCTACAGGCTGGATATGTATCAGTGAGAATTTGTTTCACCTTTTCTGCAGAAGAAAGGAATACCTAAAAATGGGAGAATTTGGTAAGTGAGTTCTGACCATTCCACCCATCAAAAAGAGCACTAGCTCAACTGAATTTTTCCAGTGCAGTAGTAGAAGTAGTTTCATCAGCTTATAGGGTCTGCTGTGTAAAAATGGACTTTTGGCACAATTTCTGATTCATTTTATCAGTCTTTCAATTCTTTCTCCTTTATTGATTATGTAATAATAATATATAATGGCTATAATCCAAATGGTATCTGAATTTTGTTTCTTCTTTCTAGATATTGGACATTAATTTATAAAATTTAGTATTAATGTGAGAATTCAATGTAATAATAAATTAACTGCTAAGAAAAGGACTAATGGACTTCATGCTTTTTCTCTTTTATTTGACTCTCTTGCTATAGAATACAGATAATTACAGAGCTGAGACTTTGTAAGGTAAAAAAGTAAGAAGAATTAATTTGTGCATTACTATATAGAAATGTTTCAAAAGTTTGGTGTTTGTTGTTTGTTTTTGTTGGGTTTTTGGTTTTTTTTTGTTTTGTTTTTTTTTTTGTGACAGAAAACTGCTTATAAAAATATGTTAAAGAAAAATAATACAGGAAAAATGTAAGCACAAAAGAACTTTGCTGAAGATTTAAGTGTTAATCCTGGTAAAAAAATAAGAGAATCAAGGAAGACAGAATTTTGACTTGTTCTTCATTTCTCAGGTGACTGTCTGTAGAAATTAGACCAAAATCATGCTGAAGTCTTGTGAATATCAGTGAGACATGTTTCTCATTCTGGTTTAGCTAGTGATTGTAGATGTATTATCAGATCAATATATGTATAAGACTATTTATCTTAGATTTTTAAGAACATATTCTGTTCATGTCTATTATTAATCATATTTGTCAATGATTCCTCCTACTCTAAGCTGAACATTGGAAATAATTATTCTACTATAAAATTAACTTTGCCAGGTGTAGAACTACTTCTTAACTAAATCACACACATGATCATATGTATTTTGTACCATGAAACTAAAAAGCAAGAATGATGTAGAGCTGTAGTTTGCTTATTGTCTTTGGGAGGATTGCCTCGAAAGCAAGCCCTGTTTCATGCAGCTCTCAATCAGGCAGGAATCCGATTTTACATCAGCTGGAGAGTTGCCAGCACAAGATTTGTAGAATGTGATCCAAAGAGTTTTTGCAGAGCAGTATGCAATACGTTAGATTAATCTGGCTTCAGTTTTGCCAACAGTTGCTCCTGTGACTACTTTCATGCACTTGGTTTCAGTAGGAATCTCCTCAGGTGTTAAGTTAAGCATGTGTAACACAGTTTGCAGGGTCAGTGACCATATAGTTCTGGAAAATTCATGGCTTTGCTTGAAGAAAATCTAACAATATATTTAAAAGTAAGATTATACTGAAAAATACACTGAAATATGTTCTGTGTATTGTTTTGTTTTTTTGTTTTTGTTTTTGTTTCTAGGGGGGTTAATTAAAAAGGAGTTTCAATTTAAATTCAATTTTAAAAAGGAGTCTCAATTGTTTAAGATTTACCTAATGTCTATATTATTTATGATATGAATGAACACTAAGTATATATAAATACAATTATAACATCTGTATTTTCCCTAGTCTGATTGATATTGAAATGAAAAATCTTTACTTCTGTGTTATTAGTCTTGACTTGCTCTCTGCCTTCCAAACTGCCAAGAGAGCAAGGGTTGCAACTTAAGAAGAAACTTAGACATATTTTTCATACACATATCTAATAAATAGCTTATGAAATAAATATAGATAACATTTTTCTTTCCTCCATATTTATCATTCTTCTGCCAGCTTCAAAGCAAGAATTGTGGGCACTTCACTAAATGTAGTAAGAACAAATGTCTGAACTCACTTTGTTTTCTAAATGTTTCATTTTCCTTTCTTGAACTGTGGTGTTGTAACTGCTCACTGTATGCTTTAAAAATCAATAACAGCCCAGCAACTAAGTTCTCTATCCCCTCACTTTTTGAGCAAAAACATCCTCCAGTTGTCAGAACTACATTCACTGAAAGTGCTAGGCTTTTTCTTTAAAAATAAATAAATAAATAAATAAATAATGTGTACAACATATGGGAGTTACATTCAGTGTAATAAATGTTTTGCCAGAACATCATGTGAATGAGGATGCATCTTCACTCCTGCTCTGAAAACGTCCATAGCCAAGTTCCTTCTCCCTTGATTGCACAGATCATGGACTTATTTAGATGATGTGGCTGTTCCTTCCCTGACCCGTATATCTAGATTTCCTTACCGTGAAATCCACAAAGCCCTGGTAATCACCCAGTATGAAACTGGGATGCAGCCAGAAGGTGCATCTGGACCCAGCCCTCCTGTGTTCTGTCATCAAGACGTGACTAAGTCATTTAGTGTGGTCTGTGCCGGATAGACTACCATATGTTTCAGTTCTCCTGAACATATCTTTTATTTTTTTCTGCCTGGAACATATATCCAAGGGGAAATCAAAGATTTTTGACATTTGTTCAGGATTTCTGGATGTCTGGCATCCTAATCAGAGCAGTAGTGGAGAAAATCTGGACATATCCACTCCACATGCGCGTATCAACTTTGCAGTGCATTTGCAATGAGGCCAATGGATGCACTATGCATGTGTTTCACAGATGGCCTGTGTGTGCATTGTAAATATGATGTAAAAATTATTGAGAAACACATGCACAGTTAGTCTGCAGCTTCCTGGAAGCCTCAGGCTCATTGCATTTACACATAATATTTAAATGCATTGCAAACCTGTCTGGGAAATCCTCCTCAGCATTACAAACAGACATCCAGGAGTGTATGAATTACAGAAGTGAGCATCAGGGTCACATTTTTACACTGTATACTGGAAATAGTATAAGACTTTGTGAGGGAAGTGACATCAAGCACACTCGTGTACATGCAATCCTCTGTCACAAGTTCTCACGAATTTCAGAGGAGAAAGAAAGAGAAGTCTATGTGACATGTGGCTTGTCATGCTAAAATAAGCGATGGAAGCAATGAACAAGCATGACCACGCTTATGCTACCCCACGGGCTATTTCACCCAGCAGGTTCTGCAAGTCACATACATAACTCCCTCATCAGTAAGTTGCGCTCTCCTTCATTAGACAGAAAACAAATGCTGACAAATGTTAAAAATGCTTCAAAACCAAGAAGGAGAAAACCACCATCTGGAAGAGATCAGAGGCAAAATTTCCACTATCTTTTCACATGCTACCACTCAAAGGGAAGAGTTCAGGGAAAAAAGATAGTGTCAAAAGGACCGTTAGGGCATGGTCTTGCAACTCAAGGCCGAGGGAGTTAGAAATTAGTGTAAAGGGAAACAGGGAAGAAGGAAAACTGAACCAGGCTGAAAACTGTTCAGTAAATAAGTTGGAAACTGTTTAAAATATATTAAAAAAATGTTCTACGATGATATAGTAATGCTATTTAATTGTTTAATGGTCAGTGGGGAATAACTTCATAGCCCTGGACGAAAAGAAGCTGTTTTTGTTACAGGCTATAAGCTAGACAGTAATGGGGTTTAAAATAAACCTGAAAGTTAGGAATGTCCAGGTTACTAAATATCATTTAGCACTTCAATTATGTAAGGAAAAAAAACGTGCATCATTCCCAAAACCAAGCTCAGGCTTATTAGTGTTCACATCTTAACCTGCAAATTCTGAAATACCAGATATGACATTGAAGACATTTTAGTTATGTTTTGTACTTTAAAGACACCTAAATTATCAGGATTGGCAAGACTGTAAACCATATTCAACAGAATTAAAAAAATAAGGATTGTGTTTAATGAAGGTACACAAGGACAAAATGCTTCCAAAAACTAGACTGAAATGTAAGATTAAATCAAGATCATAAAATCTCTTTTCAATTCTTTTGAAGAGGGAAGGAATGAAATTTTGTTTTTTAGATTTCATCAAAAAAGGAACAAAAAGGATGTAAAAATGTTCAAATTATATTGTAATTTCAACCTGAGCTAATGCAAACATGGAAATTTGCAGTTGAAGTATTTCCAGTATCTGTGCCCAACAGGATGCCTCCTGAACCACTTCCTTATTGTGACCCTGTTGTGACTTGGAGGGAAGCTGGCCTGTGAATTTCTTTTTTATTAGTTTATGTCCCACTGTTAATTCTCCTACTGTATTATTATGATTTAAGCTATTACATTTAATTTCCTTTTCTCATATGGCAGATATGAAGGCAAGGGGCCTGTGAGAGCTGGTTAGCATTCAAACGGCTCTTCTTCCAAGCTTAGGATTGGTGGTTCCCTGTGACTAAGAAATCGGGAAAAGGTGCCAGGAGACCCACGTGGATGAGCAAGGACCTCATGTTCAAGCTCCGTGGAAAGAAGAAAGTTCATGATATGTGGAAAAAGGGTCTGACCACTTGGGAAGAATATAAGGATGTAGTCAGGGACTGCAGAGATGCGACAAGGAAGGCTAAAACCCACCTGGAGTTGAATCTAGCTAGGGTGATAAAGGATAATAAAAAAGGCTTTTTTAAGTACGCTAACAGCAAAAGGAAGGCTAGGGAGAATGTGGGCCCCATACTAAGTGAGGGGGGTGTTCTGGTAACAGGGGATGCTGAGAAGGCGGAAATACTGAACACCTTTGCTTCTGTCTTTAGTGAAAGGGCTCTCCCTCAGCAATCCCACACCCTGGAGGTTGATGAGAGAGTCTGGGGAGTGGGAGATTTCCCTTTAGTCAGGGAAGAGGTGGTCCATGTGTGCCCAGGAAACATTAAGGTCATGGGACCTGATAGGGTGCATCCGCGGGTGCTGAGAGAGCTGGCGGAGGTCATTGCTGAGCCGCTCTCTGTAATCTTTCAGAGGTCTTGGAGAACTGGGGAGGTGCCCTGTCATGGTTTTGCAATTTGGTAATTTTGCTATCAGTATTCCACATCATAACATCATGATAAAGCATGGATAATTTTAACAAATGTGCTGCTCACAGAAGAAGACTGCATGTCCCAGAGAACATCATGGTCAGTCACATGACAAGGACTCTATATAATCTCACTTCAGTGCTGGTCTCGTTCTCTTGGATCCTGCTAGCCATTGGGGAGCCATGTGGGAGCGTTCCAGCCGTTTTTGCCTGGAGTTACAGTAGGCCTCTCAGTGTCGGGACTCACGCTCTCCTATTTTACTTGATTCGTTAGCCTTAATTCCAATTATATTGTATTATATTGTGTTATCCTGTATTCCGACATAGTATTTAGTAAATGAGTGTGCCTCCTTAGATAGTTGCCGCTGTATTTACTTCCTTTTTTCTTTCCTTCTGGGCAAGCGGCCCGTGGGCCGACTGCCCCCCCTGTCACAGGCGCAGGTGGATTTTAGGTTAACCTGTGACATGCCCGAAGACTGGAGGATGGCCAGTGTCACTCCGGTCTTCAAAAAGGGAAAGAAGGAAGACCTAGGTAATTATAGGCCAGTCAGCCTCACCTCTGTCTCAGGGAAGGTGATGGAACAGCTTGTGCTGGATGCCATCTCCAGACAACTGGGAGAAAAGGAGGTTATCAGGAGTAGTCAGCATGGGGTCTGCTGAGAGGGACCTGGGCGTCCTGGTGGATGACAGGTTGGCCATGAGCCAGCAGTGTGCCCTTGTAGCCAAAAAGGCCAATGGCATCCTGGGGTGCATTAAAAAGAGCGTGGCCAGCAAGTGAGGTGATCCTCCCCCTCTACTCTGCCCTGGTGAGGCCTCATCTGGAATACTGTGTCCAGTTCTGGGCTCCCCAGTACAAAAAAGACAGGGATCTCTTGGAAAGAGTCCAGCGGAGGGCAACAAAGATGGTGAAGGGCCTGGACCATCTCCCCTATGAGGAGAGACTTAGGGAACTGGGTCTGTTTAGCCTTGAGAAAAGAAGTCTGAGAGGGGACTTGATCCAGGTTTATAAATACCTGAAGTGTGGGAGCCATAGTGGCGAGGTTGGTCTGTTTTCAGTAGTGCGTGGGGACAGGACTAGGGGAAATGGGCTGAAACTTCATCATAGGAAGTTCTGCACGAATGTGCGCAAGAACTTCTTTACGGTGAGGATCACGGAGCACTGGAACAGGCTGCCCAGGGAGGTGGTGGAGTCTCCTTCTCTGGAGATATTCAAGACCCGCCTGGACGCCTACCTGTGCGACGTGGTGTAGGGAGCCTGCTTTGGCAGGGGGGTTGGACTCGATGATCTCTGGAGGTCCCTTCCAACCCCTACAATTCTGTGATTCTGTGATATGACCCCAGAAGGATACACTGCCCCCCACCATGGAGATACACTGAGACTCGGTTATCTTCTGACAAGAAAATGAGGCATTGGCCTATTGGCAGTTTACATGGAAAGTAAACTTGAGTCAGCCTTCATGCTAAAGCTTGTCTGACTTGGTCTAGGTAGCGACACAAGAACTTAAGAAGTATTTAAAATTACTAGAAACTTAAATTAGGGATGGTTATTGCTGATGTTACATGGTTAGCATAGATTCATATTAGTAATGATTTTGATGCAAGCTTTGCTTCCAGTTTAAGACAGCTTGCCTAACTCACTCTTCTACTGCATGAAATACCATAAGAATTTGAGAATAGCAATCCTTCCTCACAGACAAAGTGGATTATTTTTGGCACGTTTTGCTATTCTATTTGAATAAGTTATTTAAATATACAGTGCAAAGAGACTATACTGGAGAATGATTTTATAGCCTTCCAGTTATGTTTTTTAGACTGGATTTTAGACTGGCAATTTTCTAAATAACTGATTTATTTTCTGCAAAGCGGAAGCTTTTAGCAGAAAAGCATGAAAAAGACCTTCTCTGTAGATCCATTATCTTAAGGAAGATTAGAGCTTTTAACCGTCACATGAAATGCCTTCTTAGAAATCCCCACTCAGGAAAAGGAATAGAAATTTCATCATGAATATCTCGTCTTGGATATCATTAGTACATAAAAACTTGAAGACTGAGAGGTTTTCTATCAATATATCTTTTTGTTTGTTTTTTGTTTTTGTTTTTGTTTTTTTCCCACAAAACATAAATAAATAAATAATGGAAGGCCACACTGCATTATGCAACAATTCTGGGCAAAATTACATCTATGAAAATTGAAAATAGCATCCAGTTTTAACCCAAGTCTTTTGTATTTCCTATTGTCTACTTTAGGTTTTTCTGTATTTCACTACACATTTTGTGACTGAGGTTCTCAGATTTTTTTATTTGTAACATGCTCTGTGTATCAAACAAAGTAGAATTCCAATAGATAATAAGGCTTTTAAGAATTAATCACTTTACTGATTGAAAACTTTCATGAGTTTATCCCAAAGGATTATTCTTATATTTTCTTATACTAAAGACAGATCAAACTGAATATCTTAAAGTTAATTAATAACTGTTCATAACAGTGGACAAAATGAATCCAAACTGAATGAATTTTGCAAACACCTCAATGTGCCAAGGAAGTATATTTTTGTGATATGCAAATATCAAAGCCAAGATATTTTTCTGGAATGTGAGTTTGCTTACAGCTTTATATAGCATACATAAGAAGTAATGCCGTGATGAGGCACTTCAAGTCAGAGGAAGAGGAAGATATACATTTTTAGTAGAATACTTACACAAAGCATAATATTTCTAGTAAGGAATGTTCTGTACAGAAATGCAATGCTATAATGAATTTAAATTTCAGTGAGTTAATTTAGCATTGTTTCTCCAATATTTGATAGCATATTGCTCACCTTAAATATACAAGTGGCCTAAAGTCTTTTTTACATTGAGTATTTGATTTGTTAGTTAACATTCTCTTTTAGTTTTTCTAGCTACACTACAACATCTTGGAAAGTATTCCTACATCCTGGCTTCCTTCCAGATGGAAAGCTGTCATTTCTTCTTTATAAACTGTTTAATATGCACTGTATCATTAACCCAGTATACCAGTAATGTCTCTGATAGAGAACATAACACTTCACTATAACTATAGTTTAATATTACATTGGGGTATTTTCTAGACCTATAGAAGATGAATCTTCTCTGCATTTGCAAGTTTATAATCTTCAGTCTTACCACCATTCAAGAAAATAGAATTATGTAGGCTGGAATTACATGATCTAAATATGCATATGCATATATGTATGAGAAGTGTGTATATATGTATATTATTGCATATTATCTCTTTCTCAAGTATTTTGGCTCAGAGGTAAATAATTTATTATAGAAAGAACAGGGGTTCTATTTACCTGACATTAAACAGTAGTATGAAGACTTAAGTACACACTGTGTAAAAGATTAGTGAACAGACTACAGGGTTTAGAACTCTTACAGTCTCTCTGGTAAGTAAACAATAATGGGAAAAGAATAGAGAATGAACACAGAGAATGAACACAATTAACTGTTACATAATTTACTCAAAAGGCTGTAACGCATCTTAAGCAATTAGACTGCACACCATATATTTGTATCTCCAGGTATATGTATGTACATATATACATATAATAAAAACTAATTATTAATAATTTAAATAGGAAAGGAAGTGCCATATATTGTATGATTAATTCTCATTAGCTTTGCTTTTTCTCTTACAAGTAGGAAAATTAAATTCTATGTATGGAGTACTAATTACATTGATGTAAAATAAACATGGGGCTGACAATAAATGAATATATAGCTCAAATTCTTCCTGTAAGAACACCTTGATAATTTGTCATGAAAATTCTCAGGGCCAGAATTCTAACACACCATGAAGAGAAACCCTCTCACTAGTAATAGCTACAAATAGAGTGATATATATGTAAAAAACTAAATTCCTTTTAAAATACTATGCCCTTTTTGGACAAATGAAGGTCACATAAACGAAATTATAATATTTTGGTAATTATTTCCAGAACAAGGCTCACTCAGTTTGCTTGTATATTTATCTGGATGGCTATTAAATCACTGAGGGAAGTCCACTCACTTCTGTCTTAACAGCTTTATCTGACAATGGACAGAACCTTAAAGTACATTTTGAAACACAGGGACAGATTTCACTGAAGATGCAACAACAGAGAGTTAATATGCACGGTCTGCCTGCACAGAGATTCAGAATTCTCTCAGATGAATAAAAATGTAGTACCATTTCCTGATGTGCTTTGGTCCTTGATCATCCCACTTCCTTTTATTTATTTGTTAGTTAGTTTGTTTGTTTCATATATCTGATGTTTCAGAACTGTATATGAATAGAAATTTTTGCAGATCTATTTTGTTTCTTCCAGTTCATTCTGTGTAATATTCTTCCGTGATATGATCATGAAAAGCTTGCAAAGTAACAACTCCATAATATTTCAAAGAGCCACAACTTGTGTCTCACATTACTACATTTCCTCATACTGTTGGCTTTGAGAGTGAGTATTATCAACAAGAATTTGGTCTCAAATATTCAAAGCAAACCTTAATGTGAAGTATTCATCACTGTTTTAGTATTTCATTTGTATAGTGGCATTGGGCCTGTTAGAGTTAATGTGTCAGCCACAGGGAAGAACATTTCAAGGTCCTCAGGAAAGCTTACTCAGAAATTCATGTTTCTGTTGATTTGAAGGTGAATGAATGTATTAGCAAAATGAAAAGAAGAAAAAAAGAAAGTAATAAAATTTTCCCCCAGTCTTTCCTAATCTGCAAAAGGCAGGAAGCAAGGCATAAAGAAAATCTTGAGCAGGAGTATTATCATGAAATTTTATACTTGCACTGCAAGCCCAAAACTTTACTTGTTAATTCAGATAAATCTTGACAGATCACTGAAAACCTGGAGATGAATAAATACTCCAAGATCAATACCTAAGTCCATTACAGAGAGTTCATATAGCTGCAGCTCAGCAGAAAGCTTTCTGTGTTCCCACTCTTGCACAACTTCTCATCTCATGGATCATGCCAGATTCATGATTGACTGCCTGTTCCTTCTGTTCCTCTTCAGGAAACACCCTCTCTTTCACTAAGAGACATTGTAGTAATATTGCAATATCTAGTTTCCAGCTGCTGCAAAAATATGGGGTCTATCTTCCTAAAATGCCTGCTCCCTTCACCACAAATCATGGCATTCTTCAGGCAATACTTTGGGTAGTACAAAAAGGATTTTACTCATGTGCAATTTATAGCAAATTTTCAAAGCACAAAAAACTTAATAAATTGAGAATCTTATACAGGAAAGCCCCAGACAAAAGAAGGTCCTCAGGAAATATCCATAGAACAGTGAAGGAAAATGCATATGCTCTGTCTATACTTGCAACTTGTCACACACAGTGTTATGCTATGAGATATTGGAGAAAATGAATCATAGAAAGAATTGTAGAATGGTTTGGATTGGAATGGGGCCCAAGGATCATCAAGTTCCAACCCCCTGCCACAGGCAGGGCCACTGATCTCCAGATCTGGTACTAGACCAGGTCTTGTAAACCTCCAAGCAGAGCATCCACAGCCTCTCTGTACATACTGTTCCAGCACCTCAGCACTCTCTGTAAATTACTTTCCCCTGACATCCAATCTAAACCATCCCTCCTTGAGCTTAAAACCATTCCCCCTTTTCCTATATCTTTCTACTCTTGTAAAAAGTTCCCTTCCTTTTTAAAATCCGCTTTTAAATAGTGGATGGCTACAATGAGGTCTCCCCTCAGCCTCCTCTTCTCCAGGCTGAACCAGCCCAGGTCCCTCAGCTTGTCTTTGTGCTGATCCTGGAAGGAAAAAGCCATGTAGAAGTCCTCAGAGACTCTCCAGTATATTTGCCTGGTGTCTGAGGTACTCTTACTCTCATAAGGCTTATCTGTTCATGCTCAGTGTCATGCTCATGCACTCAGAAGAACCTACATGCATGACAGAGAGTGTGGGGCCTTCGAATGTGTGACAGACTTATGTCAGTGAAATTTCCTATGGAGGCATCTTGAATTTCTGCCCCAGTTCTTTCATCTTAACAGTTCTTTGATGCAGATGTAACAATGAATCTGGAAAATAAACAAACAAACAAATAAATAAATACTCAAATTATTTGAAACAGCACTTATTTGGATCCAGAACTTATTCTCTGAAGCAGATCATTTCTACCAATTTTCAACAGCCTCAAGTAGTCAAATCACCATTTCTTCTGATTCAGAGGTGCACATAGCAACAGGAAGAGAAATAGCTTTACACTGCAGAAGGGTTTATTTAAATTAGAATTAGGAGGAAATTCTTTACTGTGAAAGAGGTGAGACACTGTAACAGGTTGCCCATAGAGGTTGCGAGTGCCCCCTCCCTGGAAGCACTAAAGGGGTTGGTGCTTGCAGCAACATGGTCTTGTAGGAGGTGTCCCTGCCTGTAGCAGTAGGGCTGGAACAAGTTGATCTCTAAGGTCCCTTCCAATCCAAACCATTCTATGATTCCATGATCTTATGATTCTATGATACAGAGCATAATGCAAGGGGAGAAAAGCAGGCTGTTTAATACTTCACTACCCAAAAAAATTAGTTTAGACATACAGATATCAGACTTAAGTTGCACATCCAGCACAACAGAAAAAATGAATGTAATGCTGACACACACTGCAACAAGCAGATGCCACACCCTCACTAAGAAATCCAAAAGGAAATCAGTCTTTAAGTAACCTCATGAATTCCATAATGCACTTCTCATACATTTCTCATAACTGGAAGACACTTCTTTCCATATCTACCAAAATAATAATAATAATAAAAAAAAATAAAAATAAAAATTCATATTTATCTTCTGAAGTGCTAATTGACAAATTTTTGTGATGCTTCTAGATTTTTGTTTTCAGTTCCTCAGTCACACTAGTAATCACAGGAAATAATGACATGATGTAATATAAGCTGATGGTTTGACTTTCAGGATTCATATGTTAAGGTTTGCTGTTTTGTTGTTGTTGTTGTTGTTTTTCCCAAGTAGGGATCTGGACTTAGTTTTTTACACACATCATATTCTAGTGACCAGATGTGGATGCAGTGTGCTAAAAATACATAAACTCAGTAGTCACTGTGGACTTTGTTCTTAGGGATGAGTAATGGATGTTTCCATAATGTTTCTTGGCGCTTCACATAGCCTCTAAACAGACCTCAGACATACACACAGATGAAAAAGGAGAATGGAAAAACAGTGTATGACATGATATCTGTGTGCATATTTCAAAGAGCTCTTAGTCATCAAATAGACACTCAAGTAACAGGGGTAAAGGTCAACATAAGGATTTAGTGATGCAATAAATGTCTGACGTAGTAAAAGGGAAAACCCTAAATTTTAGCTTTTGCCATTTAGAGTTCATTTTGCCCAGAGCACAGGAACTTTTGAGACTGTTCCCCTTTGTGGACACTCTAAGTACATCTTGTGGCATCATTGGAAATAGTCTATTAAATTTATCATTTGTGTACAAATTCCACAGGTATTAAAGGTTCATAAAAGGTCCAGTAGAATGTAGTATACATGGTTCTGGAATCACAGCTCTAGGCCTTGTAATGCTATACTGTGATAACATTGCCATCTGG
This sequence comes from Excalfactoria chinensis, assembly GCF_039878825.1. Classification (NCBI taxonomy): domain Eukaryota; kingdom Metazoa; phylum Chordata; class Aves; order Galliformes; family Phasianidae; genus Excalfactoria; species Excalfactoria chinensis. The sequence goes on along the minus strand of NC_092825.1, from coordinate 133,586,015 downwards.
TTGGTTTCCAACTGGACTGGCTGCTTTTGCAATGAATTCTCCAGTTGGCAAGACAAGCGAACAAGATAATGAAAGCACATTCAGCAACCACCTGTCTTAAAGTGTTTCGTTCTTTGGGATATCAAAGGTAGTAGTGTTAAATGGCGCTAGAAATATAACAAGCATAAAAGAATTTGATAAAACTATTTGTACATTTTCATAGATAAATTTGATATTCTTTTTCTATATTCTGAATTCAGGCTCCAGGAAAAAGGCAATAAAGTTACAGCTGTGTAGGTCTGACTGAATCAGTAAAATCATTATTTTTTGTACACACGGAACTTAAAGACATAGTTCCATATTTTTAATTTTTTTTTTTAATTATTTTTTTTTCTGACTTCAACAAGAATAGAAAAAAGGTCATGGCTTCCTTGTTGACCTTTTTCCTCATTTTTTACATTTGAACTCATTTGAGATAAACTCTGCCTTCTGGGGGAGCAATTACAGATAATGCTAAAAGCAACATATATTGAAACATTACTATATTTACAATATCACTCATCTATGAATTATGCTTCCCATGTGAAAAACTTTTTCTACTTAGTTCTAGAAAGGTCACTGCTTTGTATTTGCTTATACTCATAAATAGAAATACTCATATATCAAACAGGATCATTCTTCCTTGTAGAGTTTTGTTTTGGATTTCTATTATTATTATTACTTTATCTACACAATATTTTAATGAATAACCTCAATCAGGAAATAAGTTTTCTTAGCAGTCAATTTTTCCTTAGATTTAGGATCCATTAGTGAAAATTTATTATATTTAACTTGGATTGGTTATTTTTAAAAGAAAGTACAAAATCATTTTTATACCAATAGTTATGTTTTAGAATAAATCTTTAATGCGAGACAAAAGAAAAAAAAACACATATTTCAGAATTATCATTTCATTATCTAAAAACATTAACATTTGAGGGAAGTAACAGACCTCCTTTGCATGGATGAATTACTTTTCCTAAAATGAGCAATATATATACATACATACATACATACATATATATATATGTATATATATATATATATAAAGGTAGAAGTACTTTAAAAAAAAGTTTGCATGTGCTTGACAGACTTAACTGGGGCAGTGAACATGGGAAATCAATGAGTAGTAGAAAGTAGATGTAGGAAAGATCTGGAGGTAATTTTTAGCTATTCAGAAGGCTAGATAATTCCCTGCACTACATTACTGAAAGTTTGGTCCAGTTTGATTTTAAATGAGTCATCTGATACCATTTTTATACACTCTCTAAGGACACCATTTCCCTGTCAAGTAAGTACTCTTGTGAGTTTCAGGAACAGAAGTGATTCAGACATTGGTATTGAAATTGGATACAAAGGAAAGATAAACTGAATAAAACTTTAAACCTAGTTTTGGTTTGCTATCCAGTTTCAATGAGATTTAACCAAACCTAATGAATGTACATGTAAGCTCTCAGCAGGAGATCTGGAAAGACCTAATTCAGGACCTGGGGAAAAGTCTTCAAGCATGTCCAACCCGTGGCGCACAGACTGCAATGTGACCACTCCCTACCCCATGCTCTGCCATTGAGCAGCCTGGCCCCACCTCGGGGACACACCAACTAAACTTCAGTACACACTTAAGTTATGGCAAATAACTGCATATATTTTGATACACTGGCTGAACACAGTTCTGTGAACAGCAAAAACATATGCAGCCTTTCTTTCCATTGTGATAAAAGAATCTGAGAGCAAATTTCATGTCTGCTAAAAAAATATCAATTTTTTAATATATTTTTGACTCTGATTACAATCAACGGAAATACATGACCTGCAAATTTTCAAATGCAACAGCAATAGTGGTCACCTCCTTGGTGCACCTTGCTGCAGTGGTACAGCAAGAAGGATCCTGTCCATCACTGATGAAAAATATAGAACTAATGGTGATGATCATGCTGAAATTTATACCAATTTATAAATAAGAATTTGTACTACCAAATAGTGTGATTTGCTCTTTATATCTGTTGTAATTTCCATTGAAACAAATAGAAAGAAAGAATTACTTTCAGAGTGACCTTTGTGTATGTGGCTCAAGAAAATTCCTCTTCACTCAATGCAGCCCAGGCAAACCAGAAGGCTGGACATCCATGGTCCATCAAATGAAAAGAACCTGTCAAAGAGGTTTTGAAGAACCTGTCAAAGGTTTTGAAAAGGTGTGGGTTTCTACACAAAATGTTCTAAAAACCTTTTAGATATCTCTTGGCTCAGAAAAGAAAGAAGTTAATCTTTCCTACAGAATTTCACAGAAATAGGAAAATAAAGGTGGGCTTTTCCCTTGGGTTAAGTAACACATAATTATCAAGATATGAAATTAAATACTAATTAAATTGGTTGGTAGCTTCAACATAAATTTATTGATACAGTAAATTCAGGCTATTGTATTAGATCTCAGCTATACCTTGCATGAAATCTAATCTGTTTTTCTCAGTGTTTTATGCAGGTTTCCCCACAAGAATGCACCTTTTACTCTAGTGAATTAAATCCTAAGTCAAGTAAAGTTGCTGGAAAAATTGGGGAATTTAGGAACTCAGTGATATATGGTATATCATTTCCACCAGCAAAGGAGTATCCTAGTTATGGCAAATATTACACTTGTGTAATTGGATGGAGTGAAAGAATGACATGGGCAAGAAATCTCAAGCAGGATTATGGGTAAACACCCACATAACACACCTGACTCCAAGAAGGCAAGGGTCTGGGAAAATCGTTCATGGAGGATGGACTCATTATGCTGTGCATACTGTCTGCCTGTGTGAAAGGTGGATTTAATCTCACCCTTATGGCTGTGGGTACCCCCCAACCATCCACCCAGAACACCCTCCTCTCAAATGGGTAAGTAACAAGGAGGAGCAAAAATATGGCATCTCAAAGTTGTTTTCTCTCATTCTGGAGGAATCTTCCATCAGCTGATTAGAAAAATGTAATAATTGTCTGCAAGTGCAGTTGTAAGGCTGACAATCTGGCCCAAAATATCAGTTTATTTTGTCTTTAGCACGTTTCTAATTTGTCAGTGCAGACTGGTCTTACTCACAAGGGGGGGAAAGCTATTTTTGTGCTGTTGCCAAGATACTACTGGCACTCACAGACTGATCAGATAGCAGCTGTCAATAGCTGTGACAAACGAACATGATGATTCAAAGAAAGGAATTTAAATGAAGTCTAAGTCTGGTAGAGAGCCTGCCTGACATATCTCCCACATGCAAATCTTCTGCTCCTAGCTAGAAAGTTGTGAAGTCAGTCTCATTCCTTTACAAAGCTTTCCATGGCACTGAGCATCAGGAGAGGTGGCTGGTGCAGAAAGCAACTTAGGTTTATGGTTCATAAGCCCCATTGCAATACCTGTGCTTCATATGTAGCAGAGTTTCAATTTGAAGTGTACAATATAACTTAAAGGTTACTTACTATACAGATGGATTTGAGGAGTCGTATACATCCAGAAGGAATGGTAGCATTGAAGTTGGCATCGAAAGTCTTTGAAAGTGCAAAAAGAAGGATAAACACAGAAAGAATAGTCATACCTAATACAGATGAAATACTTTTAGGGATATTTAAAACAAAACAAGCCAGAAGTGCTTCACAGAAGTAAGATTTTTTACTTTTTTTTTTTTTTTTTTTTTTTTTTTTTTTTTTTTTTTTTTTTTTGCTATCTCTTCAACAGTAAAAACAAATAATGCCTTATGCTTTCTTCAGAATTTGGTCCTGTATAGGAATTTTCAGTACAAAATACTGCACTTCAAATATATCTAATTTTAAAGATACATAGACGGGAAAGGAGTCTGGATTTGCTTGATCTTGTACAAAAATGAAGAATAAGCATTGATGAAAATAGTATAATTTACATTCAATAATGAAAATGCTTTTAACATTTTGTATTTATATGTGTGTAGTTTGGCATATACAGCATTAAAAAATAATTTACCAATGATACTAGCTGTTACAATAGGGATTCTGTTTCCACATAAATTGTAAAATGTGTCTCCCGATTATGAGCTGCATGCACTTAAAATGCAAAATCTTTGTTAAATAAAAGTGCTTCAGAGTCACCTTGCATAATAAAACATATGAAACACTACTAAATGCTACATAAATGGATTTTAAAACATAAAAACGTTTAATTTAGATATAATTAATGTGGTATTTTTAAACATTACCATGAAAATCATTTTTTCTTTGTAGAAAACTGTATGCATATGTGCCCGTGTTAATATAGAAATGCATATGTGTGTCAGACCTAAAAGTCTTGGTAGACACCACATTCAGCATGAGTTAGCAATGTGCCCTTGCCACTAAGATAGATAACAGTATTCTTGGCTGCATCACTCAAAATGTCAACAACAGGACAAGACAGTGATACTTCCTATCTATTCAGCATTGGTGAGTCCGCACTTGGAGTAATTATGGACTCCACAGCGCAAGAAAGACATGGATGTACTAGGAAAAGTTCAGTGGAGGATCATCAAGATGATCAAGAAACTGGAGCACCTTTCCTATATGAAGAGGCACGAGAACAAATTTTATCAATATATATAAATATGTATATATATAATTCTGCCAGAACCAGAAGCAAGGAGAGCAAACTGGAATACAAGAGTTTGCATTAATAGATCAGGAAACACTTCTGTGCATTGCGGGGGATGGAGCACTGGCACAGGCTGCCCAGTGAGTTTTCAGTCTCCCTCCTTAGAAATCTTCTCCCTCCTTAGAAATCTTCAAAACCTGCATGACGTTGTCCTGGGCAACCAGTTCTGGATGACTCAGCTAGGGTAGGATGTGCAGCAGGTGGACACAGATGTCCCTTCCAGTTTCTATCATACTGAGATTTTGTGAATCTCTATGCACACATACACAGACACACAAATCTGTAAAATCATATGATAGACAACCTCAGAATCAATATGATATTATTTCTGAAATGTGTATGTTTTCTCTTTTTGCATGGCTATAATACAGCAATAAACAAACTATAATTCCTGTACATTATACATTTTCAACATCAAAGGAAATGCTAAACTATAAATGAGAATACATAACATTTTGCTGTCAAATTATCGATGTAAAGATATGTCACATGACTTGGATGAAGTAGCACTGTTGAAAAACTTTTTTTCTACCAAGCTTACATCCCATTAATCTAGATTTAAAAGATTATGAAATTACTAAAGAGTTGAAAACTCCTCAACTACCACTTCATTTCTGGCAAAACAAAACATTTCTGATTTTTTTTTCCCTATCTGTCCTAAAGACAGGTTGGAATCTCAGGTAGCAAGAATAAACATTTGAATAGTGCAGAATTTTTCTAGGTGTGGTCTTTCAACTGTATAATCCTTTCTATGTGAAAAAACAAGTAGAAATATTAACAAATTAGCCAAAAGTTCAAAATTTTCAAAATATAAGGACAACCTTTGTATGTATTTTAGACAGCAATTTGATAAACAAAACAAAACAAAACAACTACTGATTCATATGATTCCTGGATACATTTGTTTCTTCTAACTTTTTTTGTTTTACTGCTGTATACTAATGCCTAGGTTAAAAAAGCAAAATGCAAAGAAATTACTGTTGAAATCAAGATCAAATATGGGAAAAAACTTCTACACTTGGATTCATCCCTCAGCAAATAAGAAACTTCTATTGATGACTCCTCATAGAGCTTATCAAAGAGACAGGAAGGGAAAAAAAAAATAAAATAAAATAAAAATTAAGGCAACCTTTGGATCAGAAGCGACAGATTTGCTCTTCTAACATTTTTATTTACCAGTTGTTTTTGCATTCATTTTCAAACACGATAAATGTCTTGTGTGATCACTTACCATATTAAATCAACAATAAACTTATTATAAATGTATATAAACACTAACCAAGAATGAACACTAGCAATTTATTAGCGTTGAAAATGGTTCATAGACATTAAAAATAAGAAGGATTATCAAAATGAATGCTGAGCACTTCCAAATAAAGTCATACAAATTGAACAGAGAAAAAGTTCTAATCTTCATTTAAAATTTTGAAGCATGATATTCAAAAAAGCCTAATCCAGGCTTACATGTATAGAAGAAATCACCCTCACCTTCAATGTGAGGGAAAAGCAAACACTGGGAAAAGCAAAGAGTGTTTCCTTATCTGACATAGCTGACACAGAGAAATCTCATGTATTAAGTGAGAAGAACTGAGATAAATGTCATAGTTTTCAACATCTGATATTGGCCCACAGATAGACTCACAGCACAGATAGACTAATGATTTTGTAAGCATAAGCAACACTGGAAAAAATGAAACTTTGAATCCAAAATAACTCTATGTGAAGAATGGAAAATAAAAGTAATATTTCAACCTCAGTGCATAAAGAAATTCTCTGGATCAAGTGTACTTGAATATTAAGCCTGAACTCTGCAGATGTTTTTTGCTACAAGGAAGAATTTCATTTAGGAACCATTATAGTCACTCTAGCTGCTGCTAAATCGAATTCAGGAATAGAAATAAAGAAACAAAGTAAGGGAGAGAATAAACACTACTCCATGGAATGACCAAAGCCAATGGTTAGATCATGAGCCTGTGATGCAGGCAACTCAAACAAAGTAGTTCTCTTTGTTGTCTGATAACAGAGTCTGCAGTTAAACCCCACATATCTGAGAGTTCCCAGTAGTTCACTGTTCTTTGTCCCCTTTCCCACTTCATTGTCTAATTTTCAATAAATAATATACCCTGAACAGCTCCTAGGCACACCAGCTTTGGTCGTGATAAAGTAAATTTTTTATGATCATGAATAAAACTTGCAAATATCATAAATATTAGGGAACAAGTTTTCTGCACAGAGTTACATAATTCCCTGGCCTTTCCTTTGAGATTATGTTCTTCCCATCCTGCTGTTTCCTCTACCTGTTTTTCTAACTCTCTATCACTGTGCCATATCTCTCACTGGAATTAAAGCTCTCTGTGTACCGAATATATCTGCCTACATGCCCAGCATAGTTTGGGTGATACACAGTACATAAATAGTGATAATAAGTTCATCATATCTGTACTGTAAACTTTTGCAAGCTGGGCGTTTGCATAGTGGCATTTGGTTGAACCACAATAGTTGAAGTCATTGTTTTCACAAGCATAGGTTGCTAATGTTCTTGCCAAAATTTCTTTGCCTTTGATGGTGCTATAAAATTCTTTAACCTTGTTCTTGTATCACACCCTATAATGACTTATTGTTTTGAAGGGCAAGGGTTTATTTCCACTGAGGAAAAAAAAAAAAAAAAAAAAAAAAAAGTTTTCCTCTGATGTCAACAGAGTGAAGTTTGGGAAGTTTGGGATAACAATCCATTGCCTTGTGGTGGCAGGTGAACAAAAAAAAAAAAAAAAAAAAAGAAGAAATAAAGAGAGACTTATGTGTGATATCTTCCTACAGAAGAGGAAAACATAGATACCTGAAATAATAATAACCAGATGACTACCCATTAACTGTTCTGTCAGCAGTTTAAGACTTTCCAAATCTTTCTGTCAACAGTTGAACAATTATACTTGTTGTTTTGTTCCATACATACTTTGAAGTTCTTTTTAACTCCTTGTGTATATTTTAATGTGTTAGTTTCTTTTATTGGTTAGGTAATTCCTGCAAATATTGTTTTACTAAGTTATGCCATAAACTTCACATCTGATCTGTTTTATCTTACCTGTTAGAGGAGACCATACATGAAAGCATGGACCAGATGATCTTTAAGGCCCATTCCAACCCAAGCCATTCTATGAATCACTTACAGGATGATAATAGTTGAAAATATGTTTGGGTGAGTTTTAGAGAAAACATGAAGTTTTTCACTACAATTATGAAATAAACATACCTTTGCCATTTCCATTACCACATATATCACTGTGTATAGGACCTCATACAACTGAACACCTTCCTCTTCTCTTCCTTCTGTCCATAAGTTTATTGTGTTTCACATTGCTGAAAGATGGATTCTTGAATTAGACATGTCGATATGCTCTGTATATGCTCTATGCAGAATCATGAACAATTAGATTCTTAGGGATGTTTAGTAACAAGTCATTTGAGTTAATGAGAATTAAGCACATCATTTAAAATGATCCACAATCCCATAACCTCTCTGTATAGCCTGTGCCACTGCTCAGTCATTCACACTGTAAAGCAGTACTTCTTGATGTCCAGGTGGAGCCTCCTGTGGCACATTTCCTCTTGTCCTCGCACTACACACCACAGAAAAGATTTTGGTTCCATACCCTTTTCACTCTTCAGGTATATATATATACACATTGATAAGATGCTCCTCTGAGCCTCTTCTTCAGGCTGAACAGTTTCTATTCTATCAGGCTTTCAATCAAAGAGATGCTCCCAATAATTCTTCATCTTAGCAGGCTGTTACCGAAGTCTCTTCAGTACATTCAGCCTCCAATTCTGAAGAGTCTGAAGAACTGGACAGTGTTCCAGGTGCAGTCTCACCAGTGTTGAGTAGGGTGGAAACTCCTCTCCTGATCCAGTGACAAAACCTTTCATGCATCCTACCCTAGGAGGCTGTTGGCCTTGCTTTATGGAAAGGGCATTTTTGGAGGTCATGTTAAATAGAATGATGTCCAGCAGGATTCCCAGGTCCTTTACTGCAGAGCTTATTTCCAGTTGAGTACTCTCCACAATGTATTTGTACATTGGTGCAGGATTTTGCACTTCCCATTGATGAACAAGGTTCTTGCCAGCCTATTTATCCTGTCTGTTGAGATCACTTCAGATGGTTGCACAGCTGTTCACAGCAATTGCACACAGTCGTTGTGGTACAAACATGAAGTATCCCATGTAATGTTACGTAATCACTATTTGTCAAAAATCTTCAGGAAAAGCCATTACCAAAATTTCTAGCCAATGAATGGGACAAGAAAATAAGTAGGAAACTAGTTGTTATTCATTGTGATAAGTGGCATTTTCTTTGAACTCCTATTATCAATCAGGAACAACACCAATGTTTAAAATAAAAGTAATTTAGTAGGAATTTATGAATGTTGGGAATTGGCAGATTAGAGCACATACTAGAGTAGATGCTGTTGTGTTCATCCTGACTGGTTATATTTCCAGCTGAGTATGCCTATATTAATTACAGATATTTTACTTTTTTTTAACATACTATTTCATCCCTTTACGCAACATAAACTGCAGTAATGGAATAAATACAGCCCTAAAACCACAACTGCATGGGTTCTTATCTTGCCTTTTAACAGAAAAATGATGTTATCAATTCAATGAAAAGAACTCAGTGAATAGGCCTCTTTTCACATGGAAGGTTAATTTGGAATTTATTATTGATTTAATGTGTAGATGCCCATATTCCCCATTCTGAAGTGCATAATTTAAAATAAAGACCCTTATTTTGGAGTCAGAGGATGTGATTCATCTCAATTAGCTTTAGCTTAGATGTTTATAATCAAATGAGTCCTCTTTAAAGTCAAATAGAAAAATAAGTGATATATAAGTCTTATTTAAGATTTTTACTTTTAGAATAAAATGAATCACACTAGAAAAGAAACTGATTATGAAATGAAGCCTAAATAAGTGATAGAGGTCTGAATAGCTAAAGTTTAGTGGAATTAACTTGATGAGGGTGTGAAAATGGTTAATTTGCAATTACTTCTTTTACATCCTACCTTATCCTGAGCAAACTTTCTCTGTAGATCAGACTTCAATGAATCAGTTCCATCTGCTATGTCAGTGCTTCCACTTTCTTTAACATTGGTTTCTCCAAGTATTTCCCACATGAGTGCTGACAAATCCTAATCGTAAAAAAAACATCCAGTGAGATCATTATTGTCAGTCATACAGTTGCAAAATCTTCACAGTAAAGATTGGGGGAGGGGCTGACAAGGCAGACATTTGCTATAGACCGCCAAACCAGGATGAAGAGACAGATGAGTTGTTCTATGAGCAGCTGATGGAAGCTGAAAGGCCGCAGAGGGTGGTGGTCAATGGCTCTATGTCCAGGTGGAGGCCGGTAACGAGCGGTGTCCCTCAAGGGTCTGTCTTGGGACCGGTGCTCTTTAACATCTTTATTAATGACATCGATGAGGGAATGGAGTGAACCCTCAGCAAGTTTGCTGATGACACCAAGCTGAGTGGTGCAGTCGATACGGTGGAGGGAATGGATGCCATTCAGAGGGACCTTGACAGGCTGGAAAGCTGGGCTCGGGTGAACCGAATGAGGTTCAACACGGCAAAGTGCAAGGTTTTGCACTTGGGCCGGAAGAACCCCAGGCACTTGTACAGGCTGGGAGGAGTTGTCCTTGAGAGCAGCTCAGCAGAGAAAGACCTAGGGGTCCTGACAGATGAGAAACTTAACATGAGCCAGCAGTGCGCTCTGGCAGCCCGGAAGGCAAATGGGATCCTGGGCTCCATCAGGAGAGGGGTGGTCAGCAGGGATAGGGAGGTGATTGTCCCTCTCTACTCTGCTCTTGTGAGGCCCCATCTGGAGTACTATGTCCAGGTGTGGAGCCCTCAGTACAAAAAGATATGGTGATTTTGGAAAGGGTCCAGAGGGGGGCCACGAAGATGATCAGGGGGCTGGAGCACCTCCCCTATGAGGACAGGCTGAGGGAGTTGGGTTTGTTCAGCCTGGAGAAGAGAAGGTTGCGGGGTGACCTCATTGCAGCCTTTCAATACCTGAAGGGAACTTACTCCCAGGAGGAGAGTAAACTCTTCGAAAGGGCTGATAATAGCAGGACTAGGGGAAATGGTTTTAAGTTAAAAGAGGGAAGATTTAGGTTGGATGTTAGGGGGAAGTTCTTTACTAGGAGAGTGGTGAGGTCCTGGAACAGGCTGCCCAGGGAGGTTGTGGATGCCCCGTCCTTGGGGGTGTTCAAGACCAGGTTGGACAGGGCTCTGGGCAACCTGATCAAGTAAAGGCGTATGTTTGGTGGCCCTGCTAGGCAGGGGGGTTGGAACTACATGATCCTTGAGGTCCCTTCCAACCCGGGTCATTCTGTGATTCTGTGATTCTGTGCGATCACCAGCCCTTGTCCTCATGGGATTTCAACTTCCCTGATATATGTTGGGAATACAACACAGAGCAGAAGAAGTCTAGGAGGTTTCTGGAGTGTATGGAAGACTGTGTAGAGGAAATGGATCTGGGATTATTGATTAATGCTTGGGTGAACATGAGCCAGCAGTATGCCCAGGTGACCAAGAAGGCCAATGGTATGCTTGTTTGCATCAAAACAGTGTTGCCAGCAGGAACAGGGAAGTGATTGTCCCCCTGTACTCATGTCTGGTGAGGATGCACCTTGAGTATTGTGTCCAGTTTTGGGCCCATCACTGTAAGAAAGACATTGAGGCCCTGGAGCATGTTCAAAGAAGGGCAACAAAGCTGGTGAGGGGTCTGGAGCACAGGCTTTATGAGGAGCAGCTGAGGGATTTGGGATTGTTCAGTCTGGAGATAGAGGAGCAGGGGAGACCTTATTGGTCTCCATAACTACCTGAAGGGAGGTTGTTGTGAGCTGGGCCTCTTCTCTCATGATAGGACTAGGGGGAATGGCTTCAAGCTGCAACATGGGAGGTTCAGGCTGGATGTTAAGAAATACTTCTTCCCTGAAAGAGTGGTTAGACAGCTGCCCAGGGAGGTAGTGGAGTCATTGACCCTGGAGCTGTTAAGGAACATTCAGACACTGTGTTGAGGGACATGTTTTAGTGAGAACTATTGGTGATTGGTGGATGGTTGGACTGGATGATCTTGTAGGTCTTTTCCAACCTTATGATTTTATGATTCTGTGATACTGTGATACAGACTTCTGCTTGCATATCTTTTAATATTATACTGATTTCTTACATCAATCATAATGTTGCAGAATTTGATGACCACATTTTTCTGAGGAAAGAGTTCATACCTGTCAGAGGTTTATGGGCTAATTTGGCCTGGTTCCATGACTAGTAGGGCAGAGGGCCCTGTGGGTTCGCATCTCCAGAAAGAGGTAAATAAAGGGAAATAAAGATGGGCCCCAAAAATAACAGCTGCAACAATCTGAGGAGAAACTAATTTACAAAATTCTTATTTTTATCGGAATTCTTTATTTTATTATTGGAATGAAAGATAACATGGTATAGTACAATATAGTGCAATATAATGAAAATTGGAAGTAATAAATCAAATGAAATGAAAGAGTGCCTGAAAACCAAAGGCCTTACTCTAATGCTGAGGCAAGATGTGCAGTCGGGATGAGCAGAAGGGAGGAGAGCCTGACTATTGATAAAGGGAAGAAAGGGACATCAGGTGACCTTGACAGGGGTTATACTTCTCTGAATGCAAAGTCTTCTGGGGTATGTAGTTTTTCTTCACTTCTGGGACAGGTACATGGAACTAGAGCATTAGCTCTCAGTGTACTATGTGGTCTTATGACATGGAATACAAATAATCAAAAAATCATAAAACTATGACAATACCATATTTCAGCTAACCTTGATGAATACTGGTCATTTTCAAAAAAGCTTCTATAAAACATTTATTTTCACATATCATACCCTTATATTCAAGGTTATACTCTCATTTTCTGTTATTGTTTATTTTGCAGATTGTCCTGCTGATGTTACATTGAACCCTAAAGTAGATAATGTCTAACTATATCTCACACTTGATTTCCTTAGTATAAACACAATTTGCAATAATGTATTTTATTGAATAGTAAATAAGGATGTTTATCACAAAGCTCCTTGAACACAGATATCTAATAACTGTTTTATGTACTGAAAACCTGTAATGGAATTGAAGATACAAAGTCACCACTACTGTGAAATAAAAAAACCTATTTTAAGTAATTTAGCAAGCTTGACACTCATCAAAAATACAGCTTTTCAGGCACCGACCTGTTTCAGGCACACTTTTGAAAGTTAAGAGGGAGAGAGCTGAATAGTGTGAATATCCAGTGTGATTTGCCTGGGGGCCTAGGGGGAACTCCTCCAGAATGTGTCAGAGCAGGCTCACATTCCTGAAGGGAGATTTTTAGATTGGATGGTAGTTTCCAGAGAGAACACTATTCAAAATAAGCCCATAACAAATCTGTATCTTTGCTTGGTTTCATGTGAAACACGGATAGGACATACATATAGCTGTAAGCTACTGTTATAAGGATGGAATTTGATCCATAAATTAGGGGGCTAATACGTCACTCATGGATTCTCCTGATTTCTGAAGAAAACCTGTTACCAAAAAGCATTGCAGATGACTTACCTCCCAAATTGCTATCAGCCTATCACATCTCACTGGTGAAACATAATGCTGCAGTTAAATTGGACAAGCCTTAGTGATGTTGCATTCTGTGCCCCATTAGTTAGCAAATTTACAATTTAAAAGAGAAGTCACTGAGAATACAACATTTCTCCAAATTGATTGCAGAAAAGTTTTTGGCTCATTATATACCTGTGGAAAACTCAATTATTATACAATTAATTTACAAAAATGAATGAATAAATAAATAAATAAATAGACAAATAAATAATGCTTAGCTCAAGGCTTTACCTTTTACTGAAATCTAAATAGTATTTTCAAGACTGTATTCTATTCAGGGTTTTGAAAATGTTATTTTAAGCCATTCCTAGACTACTCTAGGCTGGTTTTCTGCTAAACCAAAGAAACAGTCACATATAACAATCTGCAATGTAACTACACACACACACACAAAAGAGGTAATAATTTTACAGAGGTGGGTTTTATAAGAGGATAACAATATGAAATAATGAGCTGCTTTGGAAATCTAATATTATTCTGAAGAATTTTAGGGAATACAGACAAAATATCAGCAGAATTTCAATTCAGATTTAATTGTTGTGACTTTTCACATTTTTGCATTTATATAAAAATCTGTTCATACCTTGTCTTCTGTTACACAGAACATGCCACCTGCATGTTACCATATACATGTGAATTCTGTTAAATAGAAAGTAAGTCCATCCTATTGTGCATTTTGATTTAACAAAGAGTGAAGAAGTGTTTCGTTTTTCAAAAATCACTTTTTCACAGATACAACCCAAATTTAGTCTTCAGATCTTTTTGCCCTTTTTACTGATAAATATACATAAAAATTCAGAGCCAATAAATAAATAAATAAATTTTTGCAATATTGGGCTATAAATTTTAATGCTCAAGAGGCTTTTAACATTTTTACATTTCAGCCAGAATGATCCAAAAATAGTAGTTAATGTAAATTATTTTTTTATTTAAAAGTTTAATCACGTACTAATTTGTTAGAAATTTAAAATATATGTTGATGTAACTAGATGATTATAATTCATATGTCTAGTTTTATGCATCTGTGCATCTAAATGTCTGTGCATCTTCTGATATTCCCATGTATTTATGTACTGCTTTTGGTTCTCAGTGAACCATAGGACTGAGTCAGCACCATAATTGCCATCACAAAGCCTAACCTTTTACAGCACTTCTTACTTAACAACCAGTGCTTGTGGTTTAAGTGTAAATCACAGGTCATACTGTGTTGTTTTTTTTTTCTTAAAACTCAGCTTTAGAAGCTTAGAATTGGCCTGAAAATATGAGGCAGCCAGCTAAGCAGTCTGTAATTTTAGTGTAAATGGTTTTTAAACTTGCAAGTTTTCCATCTCTACAAAACACAAAGTAGTTTATTAAAATCAGTGGCTTTGGACTCCACTACTAACAAGCATCTCAGTTTTCTGTTTTTTGAACTTCCTATTAATTCTGAAGCTTTTCTGGCTTTCCATTTAACAGCTAATCAGGTCCTTTGCCAGGGAGCAGAGAGCACATCTCCTTGGCTGACTGCTTCTGGGTTATTTGCTGCCTGAGCACTTCAGCCTATGTCAATGGCAAGCCTTGAAGCTGGAGGGCTTGCTGCTGTAGTATGCAGGAGAGTAGGCACTTACACAGGTCTAGCTCTAAAATTCCCTGACAGAATGATGTCATATACTCATAAAGGCAATCAGGCAAGTTGGCCGAATGCTAAGGTACTTTCCCACATTAGAAATCTAGCATGTTGTATCAAATGTTTTCTTGGTATCGACATGATTCAGTTCAACAAAATTGAGGCTTCTTGACTTACAACATCAACACATTTCAGTAAGGAAAGAAATTATTAATCTGTTAAGCAAAATTTGGCCTTGTGGATTTAAATTTTAAAAATGCATTTAAAAAATTATTTCTGACCCATAACATTTGTACTCAGTTTCAGTTTTCAAGGAAGGGAAACTGAAATCAGTAACAATCTTTTCATTCAATGTCTGGTAGCACTGTGAATTTCCTTCAGCAAAAAGTATGTCTCTTAAAAATGTATTCACGTGTGATTTATTTTTTTTTTATTATTATTTTTTTTTAATCTGTTGGAGAAAAACACAAAAGTTTTAGTTGTATAATATATCTGGCACTTCTTTAAATGTTGATGACAGTCCTACCTTACTTAGCAAGACTTGTATTTTTCCAGGTTCTAGGTTTGGGGGTTTCTCTTGGTTGGCTCTTTGGTTTGTTGGTTGGTTTGGTTTGGTTTGATTTTATTTTACATTGTTGGAGAGGAGAAATGGAGAGAGTTTTGGTTTGCTTTGGTCAGGTTTGTTTTGCTGACTTTTGTTATTTGATGGTTTGTGGAATTAATTCATGTATCAGTTTCTTTAAATTTGTAAAAGGGGTTTTAAATGGAGAACACTTTTGTAGGAAGTAAGATGTTTTCAAAGGAGTTATGTACAATTTTAGTTACTTATTAATAAAGGAGGACACAAAAAGGATCTTCTGGAGGTTTTCGCCATCAGCTTCTACAACTTTGCCACGCACTTTTCCACATTAGGATGAAAACTTAGTCATACCACTTAAGACTGTGATTTTCTCAGATCACAGAAACTAAGAATGATCAGAGTAACCCACTCTTTGGCTGAAAGTTCACGGAAAATCCCAGCTAGCAGAGAGTGGGATAGAGGAGGTCACTTTCCCTCTGATTCAGCGTGGTGGTCTGGTGCCAGAGGGAGCACATATTGCAAGCGCTAGGCCAAATACTTTCATGTGATTAAGTTGTAATCATTATGGAAGCAGAATATCTATGACTGAAACATACCTAGATGAATCTATACAAAGAGCCTGTTCTCCCAATTGCTTTTGTTAGTTCATTTATCTGTTTTTCTACCTTCTGTAAAGCTAGTCTCATATGACTTAGACAAAGCTCCTGTGATCTATTCATATCCTCTGTTTTCTACTGGGATATTTTTCATAATTACATTTGCCAGTGAGTAAAGTGAGTAAATTCTTTTTAATTCCTTGCAAGACTGTTTCACTCTTCTGCATGGATTTCAGTTTCTTTCACTGCTATTCAGTGCAAAGAAATCTGATCTAACCCCTCAGGTTTTACTACAATCCAAATTAAGCTTGATTATATCTCACAAGCACTTCATTATTCTTGAAGAAATCTCTCACGTATCAATAGAGCAGCTGTTTAATCATGTTTTAATGTCTTCTATGGACATTTTTGTAAAACATCTCCCTTGGTATTTTTTCCTGATTATACTTCCTCACAGCTGTTGACCTCTGTGCATATGAGTGATTTCAGATATTAGTTATATTGGACATTAATGTCATTTTTTATTAGTTTTAACCTATTGATCCATCAAAACAATTGTTCTTATCAAAAACTGTTATGTTCTTGATACTGCCTAGTATGAAGTGACATTTTTTGAAATGGTAACTTGGGTATTTGTAATTATACATTACTCTGAGGATGTTACTGAAAATTAACATTATTTTACCCCAGCTTGTTTTGAGCCATGTTGAAAAACAATTCTGATGTTGTATTATAATTACAAAGAAGATAACTCGGCAGTCTAGAAAGCAAATTTCTTTCTGCTTACTGTCAGGTAGGGGATAGAAAGACTGTCAGAGAACAAATATTTTCTTTTAATACCTCAGGAATACATGAGATAAACTGGAATTAAATTTGCTTCAACTTCAACAACAACAAAAAAGTTTTTCCCACTGTACAAAAAGTCAAATTAATAATAAGAAGCCAAGTTTCAGAGATGTTGTAACCTTCATCTTGTCTGTAAAGGCTGATGACTAAGTCACTAATATAATTCCTGCAATATATATTTTCCACCCTTCAACACAGAGAATTTGCTAGGGACTAGATTTATTTTAAAACCTAACTACAACAAGGGAGTGGTTTTCAGGTATTTGTAAGTATATATATGGTAAGACATACCTAGACAGCATCTCACAACTGCTTTTAATGGCTACTAATGGTGAAACAGGACTGTATCCAGTGCTGCTACCCATTCCTCAGTCAAATGCATCACTAGCAGCCCTTCCTTACCTCTGGACTGAAAATATTATCTGGCCTAAGATATAATCAAGAATCAATGCCATTACCTTACAAAGTTATCAGCAAATAACTTAAAGAACCTTTCTCAGTCTTTGACATTTTTCAAAGTAGGTGGTATTTTTATTAAAAAAAAAAAAAAAAAAAAAAAAAAAACTCACTGGAGCCTTTGAGAAGCCTTGTCTAAACTGTATTAGCTGGATTTGACTCAGATAATGCCAAAAGTCTTTTCTAGACACAACTAATTCATACTTCTATAAATGTTTGGATGCAGTCTGGATTGGCAAGAGCTCTTAGATTTCTATTCTCCAAAAAATAATGATAATTTAAAAAGTATTTTAATGTACTAATAAGCTAGGCTAGCATGAGCTTTTTTTTTTTATTTTTATTTTTCAAAACAAGCTGTTATTTTGTACAATTTTGGTTAATCTCCACTTCTTATCCAAAAGCTCTTTAAGTAGCCTGGTATACTTAGGGACTTGTGGTCGTATGGCAAATTTGTGATTACTTTGTCTGTTTTAACTTATATTGCACCTGAGAGACTGAGCTTGAGTTAAACACACTTGTTTTCTTTTCTGAAATTGAATTGAAATCTAATGAAGCCGACTAAATAATTAAATAAAACATATTATTCCCCATCATACTTGGGCCTAATAGTCAATCACACTTCTTAGTGTTATACATTATTTTTTATCGCCTCTTAAAAATAAAATTTTAAGATATTTTAGTTTGGAATTGCAGTCCTTTTCTTTGAGATATAGGGTTTTTTATAAAAACCTTTCCAGTAGGCAAAACTAAAGATCTCTTTCATGCCTGGTATTTTCATGATGAAAATATAAAAGTAGACAATACACATTAGCTGTGTTCAGCTTTGTTGTGTTCACATTATTTTCTTACACTTTATCTAATATTCTAAGCATATTTTCAAAATCAATTCTAGTGAAGATTTAAGAGTTAAAGGCAGCATCTGGTTCATCAGTGCAGAGGTCTATAGAAGTTTCATTATTTAGCCAAATTGCCACGAGGCTTATGTTTGAAGGGTATCATCAGTGACATTCTGTTTCTCAGCCTTAATTTTACAGCAGTACCACTTGCCCTTCAACAGATTTACAAATTCCTGTATGTTTCAGTTTTCATCAAATGAATGAGGGAGGGATAAGTCAAGTGAGATTCAAACAGGTCTCTCATGAAAGGATAACTACTTAATAATACAAGGTAAAATTAATTTTAAAAGTACATTCCTCACATATTGTAGGTTGACTGGCCTACTGAACAATTACCTTTTCAGTGGTTTCTCTCTGGACAGTAATTTCAGTTCTAAGTACTGAAAAGGATGGGCTATGCCAATAAGCTTTAATATGAAAGGGAATTTTCCCTGCCTCAGGTTCAGATTGGAATGCAAGATATATTCACAGTGACAGCTGTACACTTACTGAACATGTTTCAAACTAGTTGCTGGAAGTGGAACTACCAGTTTTGTCCACCCTTTGCAAACTTACTGATACAGCTTCTGTTTGAAAGGAATTTTGATAAATTCATCTGTACATGTAATACAGTCAGCATTTTCTTAAAATGGAAAACTTAAAACTGCAGTGGGATAAAAGATGAATCTGTTCTTATTTAGTATTAACTTTTATTTCTGTCATTTTAGTTCTGAATTTTCTGACTGTTACTAATATGTATCTTGAGATAAACAGTTAAAATATTGATAACTTGATAAATATGAGTTGCTCTTCAACCTTTTTAGCCTTTCTTCATGGAAATTCTCTAGCTATTTAGAGACAATTCTCTATACAGTTCAAACAGAGCTTCCATTCTCTGTATTACTCAATTAAAATAAATAAATAAATAAATAGACACATGCGTTTTCATCTACAAGTTTAGATGATTATATTTCTACAGAGGACCTAACAACTCCATTATTTTCCATTTCACCCCTCTTACTCCAGTTTCACAGAAAACAAAACAAAACAAATAAAATAAAAAAACAGATACAAATACTGAATTTAAGTGAATGTAGTGCATTGTGCTGTCATTAAACCAATTCTTTAATTCAAAGACTCACAGGTCTTTGTGCTCTGAACTTGTTATTCAAACAACTAATTTTGATATGTGTATGTACTTTAGAACTGCATTAGCATAAGCATAGGTGAAGATACAATTTTATAATAAAGTTTCATCTTTTAGTGTTTACTCTCATAAGCAAAATTTTCTAAGTTTTGCTCAGATAAAAAAGGCACAGAAGCAATACAAGGACAAGGAATTGCTTTCTACAATGTGATGACTGGTGCTGTTGTCAGGCAAAGAGTAGATGTTGCTTTGCTTAGAAGACTTTTGATCCTGTCCCACAGCATAGCTAGAGACAAGCTGTTAATATGAAGACTCAAAATGTGAGTTGAAAATTCACTGGATAAGCTTGATGGAAAATCCACTAGATCACCAGAGTCTAGAGCCTGTGATCAGTGACAAAAATTCCAGCAAATAGTTGTTTACTAGTGACATCCTTCAGAGGTCAATATTAGAGGTAATTCTGTCAAACATCTTTACTAATAACCTGGAAAATGTTCCACTCAACATGTTGGAAAATAATGCTAAAACAGGAGAGTACTACTCCAGGGAAGGACTACTCTTACAGCTATTACCAGCTTTAGCACACAGGAGACATGTGTTGACAGGAACATAGGTAAATGCAACATCCTGCACCTGGATTGGAATAACACCACAGAAAAGCACAGGCTGGAGGTAGACTTCCTGGAGAACAGTTTTGCAACAAAGGATCTGGGGGTTCTTTTGCACAAGCTGAGAATGGGCCAGCAGTGCACTCTAGTATCAAATTAAGTCAGTAGCCCCCTGAGCTGCATTTCCTGCTTTTCCCTCTACACAGGATGTTGAGGGAAATAACTTCTCCGCTCTATCTGACACTTGTGAAATTGTACTGGGAGTACTCTACCCAATTCTAAGCTTCCCAGCAGAAGGACATTAGCAGATGGGGGTAAATTCAGAAGTGTACTACCAAGCTCATTGTTCTGTGGAAAGCAAGGAAAGGCTGAGGAAATTAGATTTGAGAAGGGAATGTGAAATAGAATATTACTGCTATCTACAGCTATCCAACGGGACAGCAGAAATGACAGACACAGACTCAAAAGAGCACAGGAGATGAGGGATCTACTGAATACAAACCTAAGCTGAAGTACAAGAAATTCCAGTTATGTGCCACAAAAAATATTTTAACTATGAGGTTGGTGAAACTTCGGACAAGGGTTCTGAAAGAGGTTGTGGAATTTCTGAGCTTTGACATATTTAACTGAAAAGACTCTAAGCTGCTCTGAGTCAGAAGTTAGATTTGGCCTTCAAAGATCCTTTTTTACCTAAATTACTTAATGACCACGATTCTATGAGATGTTCAATTATTTCTACTTTGTTATTCTAATGAGATTCTTCCTTTTGGGAGCACTGCATTTAGTGGAATTCTTGAAGAAATCTGTCTAAAATTGATGAGAGTTCTTTCAAGAATATTTTCTAAATACAGTGAAAATGAAAATGAGGTCTCTGATATGTCTTGTGGAATTCATAACTGGTGACAAAGATGTCATTGTACTTCATAGAAAGAGGGTGTTTTGTGTGTGATTTCATTAATAATGTACTTAAAAGATTGGAATACATTTGAGAATTTCAATAGTAAACTATGTAAATGTATGTAAAATTCTTCACTTCAAATGGGTCCTAAACAGCTATTTTGAATGTCACTGCAGATATCAGAAATACTTAACCAGATGACTTTCTTTTCCCAACATAGATAGATGTTTTGCTGGTATGACTGACCTTCAGGCTTTCTTAACGCAGCTAACCTGTGAAAAACAATTTGATCCTTCACCTTAAACAAAGCTTAATCTGATAAAAATCTATAAAATTACAGGATTCGTCAGAAATCCACAATAATTCAACAGCAGATTACACTTGATAAGGTACACATTATTAATTTGGTTGACTCTGGAAAATTATTTGTTCAGACTCCTTCTTTATTAATTAATATTGAACATTTTACTCTATTTGATGCTGAATTATATCCTTGAAACTCTTGGATTTCTTCTCTGTAGATGAGTAGCACCTGGGTCCAGCTCATCTTGGTTCAAATGAAGAGTTAGTATCATGTAAGATTTACATTATTGAGGAATATCAGTTTTAATGGAAAAATGAAAATGTTTTCTATACTATTTCTGATCATTTCCAATAACTATGGAATTTCCAAAAGATGTCAGAAGATGTCAGAAGCTTAGCCTTTTTTTTTTTACTTTTTTTTTTAACTATTATTGTACTGAATAAAAATATAATCATCTCTTGGATTCCTTCATAATTGGTGTGAACTCTTCTGGCAATCACATATAGCAATATATCTCAGCACTGGAACAGTTTGCTCAGTGATGTGGTCGATGCCCTGTACCTGGAGACTTTCAAGGTGAGGCTTAATAATGCCCTGGGCAACCTTATCTAGCTGTGGATGTTCTTGTTCACTGGAGGACAGCTGGACTAGATGGGCTCAGTTGTCCCTTCCAACCCTAAGGATTCTATGATTCTATCTTGTTCATCTTTGCAAGGAAAAGCCTGTACTCCACTCTACCTCCTTATGTGAGAATTTTGAATTTCACTCTCTGAGAGCCTTCAGATGATTCAGCTTTCTAAGTTTTAGAACTAGTCCTCACTGATCACACCTGCTCAGTATGTAATACTGGAATTTCCAGAAGTGTTATCATGGTTTACTTCTTTGTTTATTTCCAACAGGATCCCTCTCTAGACAAATACTATTATTTTTTACAAGCCTTCATTTTTTACTTGCAACCAATGGGCTTTTGAACTAATTGTCAGACAATGCATTTTCTTTGTGCAATCTGATGTGACCAGGATTCCTCTGAGTATCTTCTCATTGTCAAAAATTGAAGCTACTAATGACATCAATAACTGGAACTATTGCTAGTGATTTTTACAAAGGCTTTGATTCCCAAATGTACTGTAAATACTGTAAAAAAAAATTGCCTTTTGTGCCAAGGATAGGAAGATGTGAAGAAGAAACAAGTTCAGAACTGATTACTGTTTGAATCTAGTCTAATAATAGATCTTTCTGTAACATGGCCACATAAAGCAGATATAAATTACAATATTGACTACATTTCTACTTAGCATCTTGAGCTTAAAAATTAGTCAGTAGTAATACATAATCATTAAAGCACAATGCAAGAATTTGAGAGCATTTAATACCAGTGTTCTCGAAAGGGCATGTTTTAGAAATTTTGATCATACTGCAATCTGCTCAGAGCTGTTAAAGTATGGATAATTTCGTTCAATTTTCCAGTAGGTTTCTGCCTTGAATAAGTAAATAGTGGGTAATGGTTTGTGTCAAAGTCCTTGTAACACTCCATTAAACATAAAGCATGACAATCTGATCAGATGTCTCTTTTATAGTCAGAAACTGACTTGTGACTTTGGGAGTTACTCAGCTGCATCAGGTCACATCAAAAGTCTAGTCTTTTCATCTTCTAAAAATCCCTTATGGCTTTACATCTGACAAGTTTTGAATCATAGCATCATGACCTCACTTTTCAAACTGTATTTGATATAGTCCAAGCACTGTTACTGAATGGAAAGTAGAACACTCATCTGCTGGGGACTGAACAAAAAAGAAATACACTTTTCTTTACATAGATTTATATATGTATATATATACATATATGTATATATATATGTGTGTGTGTGTGTATCTATGTATCTATGTAAAGAAAAGTGTATTTCTTTATATATATATATATTTACATATATATATTATATATATAATCTTTAAATTTAAATCATATTCTTAAGCTTCAAGCATTTCATTTATATATAAAAAAATCCACTTTAATATTGTCTACACAAAATGCTAAGGAAACTAGAGTTATACTAATCTGTCCTTCCAAACATTAACATTTAATGAAGATAAAAACAAACCTTCATTTAAATTACCTAAAACAGAAATTCCAGATAAACATAGAAACAGAGATTCTCTGTGTTGTACATTACTCTCACAAGAGTCTAAGTCGTTGTAATGCTATACATATGATGTAATGTTGAGAATTTATAACATGACAACTCACCACCTGAAACAATCATCATGAAACTATTTACCCGTTTGTTTTCTTATCTCATTAATCTGAAGTTTCATAGAAAAAGAAATATCAAAACATAGCAAGGGAGCAAACAAGGCTTAAAGAACAGAAGATGGGAAAACATCTGAAAAAAAGAAAAAGCGGAGAGAATATACCTTGTTCTTAATGTGAAGCAGAACAGATGTTTGGTCAAGGGGACCTCTCAAATAGTCAAGGACCTATCTTCAGAGAATTGTGTGAAGAATCATTGCCAAAGGCAAATACAGTAAAAAAACATACTTTATGACTTCAAATTCATTTCTTTGTGCCCTTGGCATGATGAGATTTAACTGTTTGTGACCAAAGCCTTGCTTTTTCCTTGGGACAGAGAAAGACTTAATCCAGGCCCTCTTTGTCATCAGTTGAAGAAGACTTTCTCTATCATTCCTGTGAAATATGTTCCAAGATTTGTCACTGTGCAGGAAAACCTCTGGACTTGGTATGCTTCAGCGAAGACTGAAAACCTATTATTAAAATCTGATAAATTACTTCCTAATTAGAAATACTGCATAGGCTTAAGAACCTATGAGTCTACTGGTTCATCCCCTCCCCACAGCCCAATTTGGATGTCCAGTCACTCACTGAAATCAGAAATTATTTAAGTAATTGTAATTGTGAATAACCATCTCCATCCCCTATTAAAATTAGATTTTGGCTCTTTGCAATCTCTGTAGAATCTTCCAAAAATCAGATTTTATCTGTGATAAATGTCATTAGGAGTAGATGAGGAAAAAATTAAAAAAGTATCTTTCTGAGAGACATGGCTTGAAAAGTCTATAATTCATATTTGCATAGGAATTCAAGTTACCTGTTAAACTGGCTTGAGAGCTTGCAATTTCTCATATGCTTCAGCCTAACCATTCAGTCTGTTATCATAGCATAAATGAAAAGTAACGTCAGATTCTCACTATATAAATAAAACAACAGATGTGAGAACATGCACTATTATTATGCATGGGTCTTTAATATTACTTCAGTGTTTATTCTAGGTCCTCTGAGATTAATATTGGAACAATGTAAACACTTTGCTGTTATTATAAGCAGTATTTCTATAAACCTATTAACACTTCAGATGTCTAATTTAATACAAGAATATCTGACTGCTCTATGTCAGCTCATCTGATATATGCATCATTTTTCATTTCAAGCTATTCCTCCTCACATTCTTAGATCCAGGAAGCTCCAGATGCAGCAAATGAATAACACAGAAATTAAACAATATCTGAGTATTGGGATCATCTTACAGTACCTCACATGACAGTCTTTCCATAATGAAAGATTCTAATTCTAGCATCTGTTTTATTCAGAAGATTGTTTGTACTGTTCACCTGCAAATGAAATCACACATATTTTCCTATAATTTCCTAAATTGACACAAGATCCTTTGGGCTACGTTCACAAAGGTATTTTTGCCTAAATTAAGATTCTTTTAGTCTGGCCACTGCTACATTTTTACAGTGCTAGGTATAGAGTCTATTTGATTTGAAACTACAATTTACAAGTGGTTTTCAAGTTATATTTTCTTAGTTCATCAAGATCATCTTTCTGGAATATTCAATAAAAGGAGCATTTTCCCTTTACCTCTGCCTTGTGCAACTCGATATACCATGCAAAACAAAGCAATAGTATAGATAAGAACAGCTTTTAATCAATGAGATAGAATAACAATATTCCCACTTAATCCAAATCAGCTTTTTAAAATCCCTTCCACGGAATAAGAATCATTAGTAATATTAAACTTTACCAAAGAAAACACTACCGCTTTTCTTGGTGGAGTGGGAAAATTTACTTAAGACATAGTTCATACTCCTAAATAAGTTGTTCTGATATGAACTGAAAAATTAAAGGAAGTTTAATCCATATTAGAGCCTTTTAAAACATTCACAAAATAGTAACCTATTGTTCTCACAGGATTTTAAAAACCTATGCCTAATATCTAATAGATTGCAAATGTGAACTCTAAACCAAATACCTGGTTTAACTTGAGTTTTCTTCATTACCTTTTTTTCTTACTGACTGGAATTTTAAAAAGTTTGATGTAATTGTACTCTAGAGAAAAACAGTTTCTCACAAAACATAAAGCCAGGTGCAAGAGAAATTTTATTGCAAACAAACATCCTTAAACTCTTGCCTGTGACCATTTTAGAACTGTTTAGGGCAACACTGTCATAAAATCTGTAGGTTGCTGCAAAAGTAATGTCTCATTTTTTTCCCATGGAAAACACAGCAGTTTCAGTGATCACAATAACACAATTTGATTGAGCAACTTTTCAGCTACAAAGTACTGTTTTTCAGTATAGTCATCACCATTAGCCATGCATTTTCATGAACAATAAAAAAGAGCCTACCTGCTGTACTGGCACAAATGAACCACTGTCACTGTCACCACTGCTGAAATTCACTATCCACCACCTCAGTGTGCTCACATTCTCTGTTTGGTCTCTATAAATGTTCAGCATATGCCAGTGATTGTCCATGAGCATAATTCTTTCCACATGGAGGAATTCAATGACACATCTTTGTTTCAGATGTACTTACATGTCAGACACCACTTTGCCAGACTGCCCCTCTGCTGCTATCTGTCTCATGGCAACAAAATGTAACATAATACTGGTGGTAACATTCAATCTCTACTATACTATCAAAATCCGCTTCTGATATTGTGGGCCAAAGTAATAAAGTAGGAGGTATTACTTTTGGAGCAGCCCTCATAGATACAAGCACACTGAGATATGTGATATGTTTATTATTCCATGAATTGTTCTAATGAGAAAAAAGAGATTTTCTCTAATTCTCAACAGACTGCTTGCAAATAGCAAAGCCATTATGAATGTATAGGACAAACAAATGAAATAAAACTGAAAATAAGATTTTACAGCACAGACGTATTTATGCATGTTTTGGGAAACTTTTTTATTATTATTTTTAAATAAGAAATAGCACAATTAACTCCTCAACAATATGCATTTTTGTAACTATGATACTGTGATGGAAGTTATCTTAGAAAGATTACTTACTATTTGTTTCACAAAGGAAGGAATATATATAAATATGTATGTATATATAGAATCATAGAATGGTTTGGGAAGAGACCTTAGAGAACATTTAGTTCCATCCCTCCTGCTGCAGTCAGGAACGCTTCCCACTAGACCAGGTTGCTCAAAGCCCCATCCATCCTGGCCTTGAATGCCTCCAGGCTGGGGGCATCATAACCTCACTCCAGGCAACCTGTTCCAGTGTCTCACCACTCTCATAGTAAACAATTTCTTCCTAATATCTACTCCAAATCTACCCTTTTCCAGTTTAAAACCATTTCCCCTTCTACTGTCTCTACATGATTTTCTAAAAAGTCCCTCCCCAGCTTTGCTGCAGGCCCCCTTCAGGTGCTGGAAGGCCACTATAAGGTCTCCTCCGAGCTTTCTCTTCTCCATACTGAAGAGCCCCGGATCTCTCAGCCTGTCCTCATAGGGTAGGTGCTCCAGCCATCTGATCATCTTCATGGTGCTTCTCTGGATCCTCTCCAACAGCTTAGTTGCCTTCTTGTGTTGGGTGCCCCAGAACTGGATGCTGTACTCCAGGTGGGGTCTCATGAGAGTAGAGGGGTAGAATCACATTTCTTGAATTGCTGGTCACACTTCTTGTAATGTAGCTTAGTATATAGTTGGCCTTCTGGGCTAAAAGCACATATTGCAGACTCATGTTGAATATTTTCTCAACTGGAACTCCAAATTCCTTCTCCTCAGGGCTTCTCTTAAGCCATCCTCTGCCCAACCTGTATCTACGCTTGAGATTGCACTGATGCAGGTGCATGACCTTGCACACTGTCTTGTTGAACTTCATGAGGTTAGCATAGGCCCAGATCTCAAGTTTATCTAGGTCCATCTGGATAGCATCCCTTCCCTCTAGTGTGAGAACTGCACCACTCAGCTTGGTGTCATCTGCAGATCTGTTGAGAGTGCACTAGACCCCACTGTCCATGTCACCTACAAAGATGTTAAATAAAACTGGTCCCAGCACCCTTAGGAATAGCACTCTTCACCACTTGGACACTGAGCCACTGAGCACAACTCTCTGATTGCTACCATCCAGCCAGTTCCTTATCCAGCAAGCAGTCCATGCATCAAATCCATTTTTCTCCAATTTGGTGACCAAAAATCAATAAGGCATCATCATCAGGTGGAAATGAAAACAAAAAGCCCTAGCAAAGCTTCTTAAAAATAAATTTCATGCATGCTATAGAGACAAAGACAAAACAGAGTAAAAAGAAGAGTTCTTTTCCTGTGATTTAAAAAACTGTTGAATCATGTTCGTGCAAGATATACTTGCACACTTTCTATATAACTGACTATTTAGAATGCAGCATTCTAGTATATCCAATTACAGGGTGAAAGCATATATTGTATATTTATTGGAAGTAATATATGTTACTCTTAAAATCATATCCCAGATTAACTTAATTAATAATTTACATTATTTGTTGTAGCAATTTGTTTCTAGGTGTCTAGAGTTGTATTACTTCCTAAATCGGGCTGATTTGTCACTGTGCTGTTGTTGCTGTATTCTCTGAATCCTTGCTGAAGGAGAAAAGTTTAATGTCACTATATTTATTATCACTCATTAATACATGTGAGGCTAATTCAGTCATGATTTTCTTATAAACTTCTTCACCTACTTTAAAGTACAGAAACAGAAGAAGTAACATTAAAGTGACCTGGAATGACAGAATTACAGAAAAAAAATAAAACACACTCTTTATCTAGTATATGAGCATCTCAAAATATCCAGATTAAGCCAATATTTTTTGTACACTTTCTTCCTTTATCCATCAGAAAAGGCATTTCCTGGCTAAATATCAAATCATTTATTATTGCATATTGATGAATTTCTCTTCAATAATTATTTACTGATACGTGTCTGGCATAGTAATCTATTCATTAGTTAAGTTTACTGCCTATCTGCTTCAGTATTTATTTCATTTAGAATAACAATCAGAAGAAAAAAAGCTTAAGACCATGTCTCCGTGCCAGTACCACACAAAACTGTCAGATATATGACAATAAGTAATCATCAGAAAGAACTCAAAACACATAACCCTACCAATACTTCTTTCAAATAAATTTCGTGCATGCAAAAAGTTGTCACTAACCAACAAGAATTCTCACGAACCATAGTGTCATTTCAAATTAATATGTGTAAGAAAAGTTAAGGCTTTACATTAATAAATACAATAGCTGTAGTATATATTTGTTCCCTTTTCTAGTAAAATGAAAGACTGGTATGCCAATTAAAATGGACAGCAGAAAATATCTTCTGAGAGAAAGATAAAACAGCTTTCTATTGTATATTTACGGTGCACCGTAACAGCAATACAGTAGCCAATGTACATAGTTATATTGTCTAAGGCACAAATATGTGCTCAGTAGCAGGAAATCCCTGCCCAACTGATAAGAAAAAAGGACTGCTCTATACTATTCAAAAATTTGTTAGTGAGGTTAAAATTGGACTATTATTCAGCCTACAGTAGTGTGGAAAAGACTGTTTTATTTTTAACCCTTAGAGAAGTAATTCCACACAGCTCTGACTTTTAGAATGAGTAACCTTTCCTATGTTTTAAGGAATAGTGACCTGTTTAAAACGTTATTTTTAGAAGAAGACAGTTTATTTAATTGTTCCATCTAGATCACCTATTTCTGAACTATTTTAGGCAATTCTTAACAGAGACCTTTTTCAAAAACAATATATGATAATAGAAAAATATTTATATTAATATTCTGGAAGCAAATAGATTAAGTAAAGTTATAAAATCAGATTAATGATAAGTTACTATTAATGCACTTTTAGGTTTAGGGTACATTTAATTTAATGAAATTGCCACTATGATTGTCAGAAGTAAATGAATTGTAAACAAAAGATATATTCCCTATGTGGCCTGGTGGTTGGAATCCAGCTCCAGAGATCAGATCAAATTAATTTGTTGTTTCAATATAAAGTAATACTCTACACCACAAAATCACCACACACAAAGTGTGAAAAGTTTTAGCTATGTGCTAAAGGATCCAGCAATCAGAAAGACAAGGAGTAAAATTATTTGCTGTCTTCAGCCAAGTTAGAAAAATAGCTTAAGTAACATAAATAAAACCTCAAATCTGCTTATGAGCTAAAAAGAATCAAAGTGGGAATGGGAGTGTAAATCTCACATTGAATCACTGTTGGAGGTAATGAAGTAGGGAAATTACCTTTTTCAATTACAGTTTCTAGGATTCCTCATTTTTCAGTTCATACTGCAAATTTTGCATTTCATAATGACACGGTGTCAAAAGTAACTCTGGAGGGCTGATTCTGAGTGCAGAATGTCTAAGTTGAAATTTAGGTATCTGAACTTGATACTGGACATATTTAATGTTGTTTGGGGGAAAATATGATATACAGAAAAATAGATAATATATAGAGCTTGGAATTTTATTTATTTATTTTTTTGTTTGGTTGATTGGTTGATCTGTTTTTGTTTTTGTTTTTGTTTTTGTTTTGGTACAGGTGATATAATACATGGTTCCTCTTGCTTGCATAATTTTTATCATCACAGAAGTATTTTTATAATGGCCTGCAACCTAATGAGACAAAATAATGAGAGTAGATGCTAAATAATCACTTTTTCCCCATCTATACATCTATTTTTAAAACTTTACTTGCCTTTGAAATAGCATCTACAGCCACACGCACAACTAGAAATGTTTGAGCAATATGAAACATTAGGAAGGGCCTAAACATGACTTCCATAGGGCTATCTTGTGTTAATAACCTCAAGGTTATTCATCTTGAATGAGTAATATGAGAATCTGTGGTCAGAGACATTAAATCAGCAGGGACTTCTAAGATTAGTATCATCACACCATCCTAGGATCCATCTACTACTCATCTACACATTAGTTCATCTGAGATGGAAAGGAAGGGAGCCTCTGGGGAAACATTGCTACCGACACTCCCTGTCTAGCATCTAGATCCAATTTTTAACATCAGTCACTAAAATAGTTAGCACACATCTTTGATCTTATAAAAGTATTATAAAAATTATGATGTAATAGACTCAGAAAGATTACTCATCCCTGGTCTAGTTGCCCTAATCAAGTACTAATGTTTAAGTTACATATTTCAGAGTGCCATGGTGTACTGAAAGGCTTTCTCTTGCTATTTTTGTTATGGTTGTAGTGGTTTCATTTTTCTTCTTTTGAGGTGGGGAAAGTGGATTTCAAGTTAATTTCAGTGAAGAGTCCTAGCTAAATTAGCACATTTAAAAATTACATTTAAAAAATCCAGTGCCTATTTATCCAAAATCACTGGCAAAGAACAATGAACACAAACACTATATTTAGTATGAAAAAAATGATCCATTCATACTATACCTCCTCCTCAGGCTTTATTAAATACCAGAGAAGAGGTGATTTTGAGAAGTAATGGTAGACAATAATCCAATTCAATGCTCCAACTTTGCCTTAGATAGA
The DNA here is from genome assembly GCF_039878825.1 of Excalfactoria chinensis. Lineage (NCBI taxonomy): Eukaryota > Metazoa > Chordata > Aves > Galliformes > Phasianidae > Excalfactoria > Excalfactoria chinensis. The sequence goes on along the minus strand of NC_092825.1, from coordinate 133,554,985 downwards.
TACAAAATCCATTAAGTATGTCATAGGATTTGGGATGATTTCACAAAGTGCTATTTAAAGTACTACAGCATTTTCATGGGCTTTGGGAGTTCTGGACTTAAAGATCACACAGAGGAGCCAGCATGTTCTGTGATCCCGGCAACAAGAAAATTTCCATACGAATTTTGAATCTATCTTCTCATCTATTTTTACACAGTAGGACATAGAACAACTAACTCTCAGCTTCCATTTGGAATGGTTTCCATGTTTAAACAACGCATAAGCCTTGCATCTTACTCCAGCTGAAAATAAAAGCAAATGTTGCAGGGTGAGATACATTTCTTAGAATGCTGTATCAGCTTCTATACATAAGGACAAGTTTCCAGGACACTGGGAAACTGTGCCTTCATTTACACTCTAATACTTGAGGTGCAGAAAAAAGGTGTAAATGCGGTTTTATCATATATGGGAATATATGCAGGAACTTTGGCCAATGATAGCTACAACATGAAATGTCAGTCTCCAGATTTGTTTACGAGATGTAGAGATATAATGAGAAGAGTACTTGATGAGGTAGCTGGAAGCATAGATAAACCACTGATTGTCAATGAACTAACAATAAGACTTCTGACTCAGCAATCTAAGACTGCAAGGAGGTAGCAGGTATGAAATATCCATATACTTTAGTACAGATCTGAGCTTACTTGCTAGAGTCTGTGTGAAGCCTATGTATGTAAACAGCCTAGCTGGCACTTAAACATTTACCTGTTCTCTGGTCGCATCCTGTTTCTTGCCCTTACCCACCTAAACCATGTTCACTTCAATTCAAGCTCATTCCCATGTGTCACGGTTTAACCTAAAATCTACCTGCACCCATGACAGGGGAAAACAGACGTCCTGCAAAACCATGACACCGTGGAGCTATGTATCACTTAACTCCTACCTTAGCAGTTCCCACCAATGTAATGTACTGCAGCCACAGGGCAAGTTGTATTGCACATTCCTTTACAATTTGCCTTGCACACCACCCTCAGGTCATAAGATTTGTACTATTTCTTATTAGAGAAATAGCTTGTTTGACAGTATTTGACCTGGACTTCTGCATTGCAGTTTTCTAATCTCTACCACACAGATAGCCTCAGATCTTACAAAGGAAACTGCCAAAAACTTCTCTCCGTTAATTAATCTCAAAACAGATTCCTCAAATGAGCCCTTTCAACAATAAGCCAAATATAAACAATATGCATAGAACAAAGTTAAAATAACAAGTCTATGTCTGGTTTTCTAAATTTATTCATTTACAAGCATTTATAGGCTTCTCTTAGCCCAGTTGCACCCACAGCAGTGTAGCAGCAGATATGCAACACTGCTTCCCTCTGTGCCTTCCCTGTTAGATGGAGGAGCTGCCAGACAAGCTGATGAGCACATCACAGAAACTAGCAGTAAAGTAGGAACAGCAGTGTACTGAAGTCCCACCCCTACTTTACTCAGCTTCATTTTGTTTCTACCTCACTCCCTAGAAAGAATATTTCACTGTGATACTCCTTCTGTTCTATGTTCAACACCTGGAATCACTGCTCTAGAAAATGCATCACTAGCTTCATTACTGTATATCAAATATAATTTCCCCAAAGTTTTCACCTGCATCTCTGACAGATTTTTCTGTGGTCTTTGGGGAAAAAAATGACTGTCATTCTTTTCCTGATATTTGTAATTGTTTCATTCCCTTTCCTTTTTCCCTATGGAGGTCTCTTTTGATTTAAGTCCATGTAGCCTATGGTATAAAATAAAATAGGAAAATTAGTGAGTATACTAAATTTATACAATACAGTTCCAATAATACCCTTGTTTTCCTCATCTTCTGTGCCTTAGTGACATAGTTGAGATCTATTTTGCAGTTACTGTATGGAAGTTTGATTAAAAACTTCTTTTTTTCAATATACGTTTGTTACATCTTAAAATATTTCTTGGAATACCTTCTTATCACTAACACATCTGTCATAAAGTATCAAAAGTCAAAGTATCAAATCAGTTTCATATTCCATTCTGTGATCTTACTGCCTCCAATCTTCCTTTCTGTTAAAGGAGCATGTTTCATTTCAAGTACAGCTAATTATAAATTGTAATCCCCTGGTAAAATAAACCCACAAAATTTTCACACTCTATTTTCTTCCTTCTTTCACTAGGATTTTATATTGAGGCTCACATGTTTGACAGTGCTACTTTACAAACAGAGAGATGGATGAATGTTTAGTGTCTGAGTGGCTTCTGTTTGACTCTATTTCCTCCAATCCAAATACATCACAATGTAGAACACCTAGCCCCCAGTTTCTCACTAATAATATATCACAGGTTGACCAATGCACCTGATGCTTCCTATGGAAGTGGGTGGAGGTATTGCTCACTCTGAAACATTAGCTTACAGGCATTGTGATTGTGGCCTGAGGATAAGGGCTCACACTTTGGTCTGTAGTAGGGGAACAGGATGTTGACCTTCCCTCCCTTCGTGTTTCCCTATCACCTTATGTATTTTCACTGATAGCCTCAGCTGCATTCCTACAGTCAGCATTTAGTGAGGGCAGGACAGGATTTCTGGCTCAACCACTTAATATGACTTCCAAGAAAAATATTAAAAAGTATGATGTCCTTTGATATCTTCACCAACAGTGCTCCTGACCTTCACTGGGTGTGTGCAAAAATGGTCTCCTCAGACAGCAGATGTGGCTTCAAATTTGGAAATTTCAGCAGTATTTTTACTCCATCAGCACCTGATAAGTCCCCATACAAGAATTCCATCCACTCCTGAGCCCACTCCCTCTTCAAACATCTGTCACATGCACATTGCTTCATGACCCCCTAATTGCTAAGGTGTTCTGAAACTCCTTATGTGAAACATTAAAATGTAGTTTGCAGATTTTTTATGAGAAGAATCAAGTACCAGAAAATGATTGATGTCAGAAGTAGAAGTGCACCTTTCTAGCAGATACAATATATGTTCTATATAGAAATATTAAGATATATATATATTAAGATAAATATTTTAAGATAAATATATTTAAGATAGATATAAAACCCAAAATGTACTCTAGCTGGGAGCACAGTGGCCTGGTACTCAAAATAATCTTCTTACTTCATGTGAATATTTCAGTGAATGTTCTTCCCTTTGTCTATGCATTTGGATAAATTCATGAGTGTTTTCTGATGTGACTGTAGTCTGGTGTCCTTCTTTTGGAACGTGCCTTGGAACTTATGTGCCCCTTTTTCAAGCTAAATCAATATCTCCCCACCTTCAAACATGCTCTTTCTGATAAGTATCTCTGAGGTGAGCTTTACAAAGAATAATCATACTTTTTATTTTAGCTGATTTCTAGGCGTTTAATTATCATAAAGTGAACCATAAAAATTCAATTTCATTAGTTTAAATCCTCTTAGTGATCTCATAATTTCAACCTAAACTTACATAAGCATGTAAAATTTTGGTACTGGTCCCATCATCTCAGCTGACGTGAACATCTGACTCTAACTCATGTAAAACTCTAATTCACAAATGGGATTTCTTTGTATCCAAGACTCCGAGATGCTGAATGTAGCCAATGTACTCTGAGAATATTTAACACTAAAATCAGACAGCTGGGCACAAAACATGTCATATACATTCCTTTTCATTTTACAATGTTTCTTTTGTCCTAGACCTACAGTTAAATAACTCACCCAAGAAACAGAAGTGAAGAAACCAACGAGTTTGATGTCATACATTCAGTGACCCAGGTGGAAAATATAAAAAAGGCTAGACTGAGGCCAGATCTATAAAAGTTATAGCACTGAACATTCAAGGAGGCAGATTTCAAAAGGATCATACAGACAGAAAACAGGAGCCAGAATGAGAAGCTTGTTAAAGTGCATTCATTCAAGAGGATGGAGGAAAAAAACATGGATATATGGAGTATATATAGATATATGGTCCTTAAGATATTCCAGTTCTTTATTTTACTTCTTCTCTCTGCAATTTCTTTTTTAAAAAAGTTTCATGTTCATCAAAAATATATGCTAAATAAGGGATTCTGTAGTGAATAATCTTTATTCTGATATCCTTCCTGGCTATATAAATTTCATATAAAAAATAATTATATAACTAAAATATACATACACCATTCCCAAGAGTGCTGAGGAAGCCTTGGGTGTACTTTACATGCAGGCCCTGTCATTTCCTTAAGCTATTTCAATCCAGTAGAGAATGTCATTAGCTTGTACAAAGCCAGTGATGTGTGGAACAAATGCAATAATTCTGTCTTTTTTCTACTAGTTTCCTATTTGCCCAGTAGAATCTTAACATGGAGATATCCCTGAACTGCACAGGAGCCTTAGGGTTTTTTTGGCTTGTAAAGAAAGATCTAGATTCATCTGCTATTAATTGATGCTGGAAACTGTTTAGTCTCATGAGTCTTCTTTCAGAAGTATGATATCTAGTTCTGAATAATCTCAACTGAATGTAACACTAAGACATGAATCTCTTGTTTAACATCTCTAGGATGTTTATCATCTCTAACATGTCTTTATCAATCATGTAATTGTAGGGAAATGCTTCTGATATTTATTGATTGATTTATTTATTGGTCTGATCTTTCTCTTCTACACCTCCTTCCCTAGACATGACACATTTTATCATGGCTTTATCTTTACTAAACATTATTTTTAGTATTGTTGTAATTCACTGCAAAATATCACTGTCAGTATATCACTACTGCCACCAACAGTCACAGGTGTAATCACAGACTGCATTTTAAACACCTTGACAGATGGATCTAAATTGATTAATCTGCTACCTTTGTCACTCTCAAAGGTGAAATCCTGCCAAAGGCATGAATAAGAAGGAGGTTAATGTCAAATAACAAAGCAGCATTAAAAGCAGAAAATAACATATATATATATATATATGAAAATGTGAACTACTTGTCAGTTATATATTAAAGACCAAGAGAAGACCAAATTCAACAAAGAATTTACGACACTTCAACAACAACCAGCAAGCAGTTCAATAAGAGTGTATCAAAGGTTTATATAAGTAAATCTTCCTGGTGTAAAATATGTATGTATTTGAAGAAAAAAAAGAAAAAAAAAAAAAAAAAAAAAAAGCTATATGTAAAAATACTGCAGTACACAGCTTTATGCTTTATGCATAGCATTCCCAAATTAGACAGAAAAGGGATGTCATGCTTTAAACTGTGTAAATGAGTAGCAGATTCAATAGAAAGAAAAAAAATCTAGAATTTATTTAGTCTTTATTAGTTCTTAGAAAAACTTCCTATATATATTGGGGGATAAGGTTAGGAAGCTCCCTTCTGTAACGAAAAAAAGAAATAAAGGGGGAAAAAAAAGCACTTTATTAGTAATGAAATGTGGAGAATTATCCTGCTGCCCCTGTGTTTAATACAGATACAGTATTAAGCAAAATAAGTTAGGATGAGTATGTGGAAGTGGAGAGCTGAAGGGACTGAGGATCATCATTAGTCTTCTGAAAGCAAGACTTTCACATCTAATAGCATAAATACTTTCTGTGAATATTGAACTTTCTTATTACAGAATATACAGGAGAGGGCTAAGGCAGCATAAGTGAGCACAATGATATTAAGGTCAATATTATCAGAAATTAATACAATACAATTTCAAAGAGATTTATAACCGTTGTATAGCTTTTCAGTGGTTAAGTAGAAAACTGGCTGTCACCTCTGGTAAGTGGAAACATATGCATTTTCATTCCATGGCATAAAACAGAGGCATTTTTGCCCTGAAATTTAAAAAGCACACCCAATACATCAGTAATCATCCTGCATCTTATGCTGCATGTAGATCTATGCCAGGTGTGGAAGCTTATGTGGAATCAAGCAGGCATGTGAACACATCCCATTTCAATTGTAACCTCAAATTTTATGGAGTCACATAACTTGTGTTATTCATGACGAACTCTCTAATACAGTTCTCTCACTGCATGACTCACATTTCTGAATACTGTCTCCAATCTCTGTTATTTGCCTTCCTTCCCCCACCCTTCAGCCTCCCCAGCCTTCTCTCCTGTGGTGTAATGCAGAGTACAAAGAAACATAACTACTGAAAAGATCAAGATAAGATATTGAAAGGAAAAATAATTGATGTTGAACGCAAGGACTGAACTCTGCTCATTTGCTTCCCTCCCCATTGAAAGAGGCTAATATGCAGCAAAATTCCTCATAATCTAGGTTTCTAATCCAAGATTCACCAGCTGGTAAACAGTTTGTCTTTAGCTGAAGGAAGTTTTCTGATTGTTCTGATTGTCCTGGGTAGTGACTAAATGTCAAACTTGTCAGTCTAAATATCCTCAATTCCTACTCTTTAGCTTGGGCCTCCAAAGTAGGAAAAATACAGATATACTTGTTTCGTTAGTTGCCACCAATCCACAATGTTGTTTTCAAAGGCTTTGGGAAAAAAAAAAAAAAAAGATTTGGGGATTTTTTCGGATTTTTCGTTTTGGTTGGGTTGCTTGGGTTATTTTTTGTGTCTGCTTGGAGTCATATTATGTGTTTTGCTGCAGCATACAGAAACAAAAACAACATATTTTGCTTCTTATATCTGCAATGGCTGTACCAGATCCACTGACTTCAGTGATGGTCTTCCTCTGAAGCAAAGCCTCTTAGAACTGTCACTGTCTTAAAAATTTTCACAATCTAATAACTATGAATGTTCAAATAATGATTCGTTTACCATGCACTGGTACTTTAATTTACTTTATACATTCTTGAAGTTATTTTTGAAAGCTTTACAGCAGGGTTACTTCCATGCAACAGGATATTCAAAGCCTAATTAAAATAATTAAAGTGGTTTCCAATAGCTTCAGTTACATTTTGCGAGTAATGGTTTATATTAGAACATCTGCAAATGAACAGCATTAAAATAAGTGTTGGTCTGTCACCCTTTGGATAAACTATAACTCTAGAGAAATATTAAAATTACATTTCAAAAACTGAAGTTCAAGAATGAGTAGAGAAAAAGGACTGCCTGTGTCTATATTCACTAAATAACTGATGCTATGTCTATCAAAAGAAGCACAGTTATCCACAACATGAAATGTTGTCTCTTGGTTGTATATCATTTCTGATGGCACCTATCTGTTATAATGGAAAAAGCATCAGTGATGCATCAGGATGTATCTGGTAAGGCGCTATGATGTTCTCAATCACTCGATCTCTGCAAAGTGACAGCTGTTGCAGTTCATGCTTTTTTTCTAAGAAAACTTCAGTGCACTGAAAATGTCAGGCTACACCCGCAGAAATATTTCCATCTATTTATTCCAAACTGAATATAAGACAAAAGTCAGAACAGAACTGCCTGCATTTGGTGCATTAGATATGTTTCTCTTTTTGTCAAATGCTACCCATGTCTTAATTTCTTTTATAAGTAATGCAGTAGTATCTCAATCGAGATCAGAATTGCCGTACGTATCCCACCAACCTGTGCCAAACTGAAAAGTTTCCATAATGAATCAACTTGTGACACCTCCGACTTTGGCTACAGCCAGTATAGAAGCCTTTCTTCCATGTGACATGACTCAGTTACACCCATCCTCCAGAGCAGTCCAGCCCTGCTCTGTCTTCAGTGCCCATCTCTCTCTCTTGCTGGACTTTAGAGATAAGTTAAAGCACATAGGCAGCAAAAGGGCAACGAGAACAATAGGATGAAATAGAAAAAAAACTAAAGGTCAATTGTAGCTCAAGATAAGAATCATGCTGCTACTTTGATAATTTTGGTCAATGTTATCTAATGTTAAGACCTAAGATTCAGAAATAGCAACATATGCAGAAGCCTCTTTTTAATTCATAATGGCAAATATAGAAACAGGAGGTAAGGATGGGGGACTAGAACTCACTATATCATGCTTAGTATATGCAGTGTATTTGTGCCTTCAAGTTCTTCCAGTGATGCCCTTCTGATAATTATGCATTGAAAATGCAAACCTTCTCTGTTTTCCCTTCAAGTCATCCATGGTTACTTACGGAAAGCTTTTTGCTTTGCCTTTCATTAACTGGCTGGTATTGCTTTTCCTTTTTCTTCAAAAAGCAATTATAATGGCCTTTTGAAACAAGAGGTTTATCTTCTCTCGCAGATTAATAATACCTCGCAGTGCCTTCATTTAGGGGTCAGAACAATTTTTGTTATATCCTCAAGGAAAGGGAGGAAAGAGCAAATCAACTTTGATGATCCATTAGTAGCTAGCACTTGGTATATGATGTTACATTCTAGGAGTGACTTTTTCTCTAAATGTGTCATTTTAAGGCTACAGACTCTAAAGCACTTTGTTCACATATATTGGATTTATCCATTTCTCAATTTTGATACACTAAGACAAATTACTCAGCATGTAGTATTTTGTGTAGTATTAGGTGGCTGGGAAAGTAAGTACTAATTTAAAGCAAGAATGTTATATTTAAAACAAACAAACAAACAAACAAAAACAACTCTAAGACATTTTCAGCTTCTTTCCTAAGCTGAAGGTGTAGAGTTGGAGGGTGATTTGCACTGCTAGTTTTATACAATCCATTAAGAGTTGTGATTACCAAAAAATCCAACTAAAAGAGAAAATATGTTGCTGACACAGTGAGCCACCACAAACAACCCTACTCACATTCAGAAAGTCAGGGGAAGTTAAAATCATGTCAGGAAGAGACACAGTGAATTCATCCCATCCATTCATTGTGTAGCTGCTGAAGGAACAGGCTACAGTTATTACACACCTTAAGGGGCAGCATCAATTTATTTCTAGACTATGTCTTGATAAGAAGACTGCCTGACATGCACAAATTCTGTTGAAGTACAGCACTGGCAGCTGGAATGTCAGATTTTTCTCCCCATATTCCCTGTTGCTGTTACAGGAGACGCCCTTTAATAAATAGTTTGGGATGCACTAAAACACGGTATGAAATGGTTGTGGATTAAATAATCCTTTAAAAACAGTGAAAGCCGAATTAGTCCAATTCAAAGTGGAGAAATCCACAGAAAATGAGTTGAAAATATTTGCTTTTACTAAACAACAAATATGTAATAATTTGCAATGAAATAATATAGAAAACCTTAAAGAGAAAATGTTTGATTCTGAAGGTTTCTATGAGGACTTATTTGAATATTGCATGAAAAAACAAAACAACAACAACAACAAAAACTGCATTTGAAAACACCAAGTATTTTTAATATTAGTATCTTATTTCATAATAGCAAAGTGTTTGTTTTACTACATTGCAAATTATATAAAACTTGTTTACAAAATATGATTAAATCTTCCATAACTAAGCAGTAGAAAGAGTATCACCTGTATAAGAAGTACTGTCAGACTCCAAAACAGTCCTCATATTGAAAATAAATGTGGTATCAACTGTGTATTATTTGTCTAACTGGCATTTTCAACAAAATTAAATGTAACAGATTTTAACAGTTAATTTCAGAGTTCTGCTTTATTTTAAAATAGTAGGAAAATTATTTTTATTCTCGTCTTTGGAAATAAAAAAGCTTTATGAGTAATCTTATATTTTTAAGAAAACGTTAGTTTAATAGCTTGTCACTTGAATCACTATGGAATCTTAAATCAATTTATAAAATGCCTACAGTAGTTCTACAGGAAGCACTAAGGATCAGTGTCTAATTCTGACACTGCATGAATTTTCATACAATTTGCAAATGTGTGAGTCAATATAAAATGTTGTGAATGACTTCAGCAAACTGCACAGTGCATCTCCTCAGAGAAAATGAGGTGATGAAGTGGTTAATGCAAAGGACAGAAGGGAAATTCACTGAATACTAAGTTATTCAGAAACTCCTATGATTTCTTTTGAATTTAAGTAGCCATAGATGGACCAAACATCTTTATAAAGTTTACTTAGTAAAATAAAACAATGCTGCAGTAAAAATAAATAAACCAGGGCATCCATTTTCAAAAACCCAAATCCCCTAAATTAACCACACACAGTCTAGAGCTGTAAACAGAAATAGATAAATAAAAATAAAATTAAAAAATACACAGTTACATACAAAATACAAAATTAGGTTTTGAACACAGTATTAGTGCCCAGATCTTTTTTTCTGCACTGAGCAAGAGCTGCTTAGACAGGTCCAGGAAAAACTCCCATATGCCTTTCTTTTATTAATTTGCTTGGATTCTCTTCTACAGCTTGAAAGATAAACATACACAGACACACTGCACCTGTTGGATTAGGTATCGTGCCACCAGTTCTTCAGTAGCAGGATAGTTTGTCCCCCTGTCAAACCCTTATAGATGGCCTCATTTCACAGGTGTACACAAACCTCTAGAAGAGTTGACATTGGTTTCCACTTTTACAAGCTGTGGCCAGTCAGAAGCAAAGCCTGAGTTTCCAGGTGAAGCAATGATATTACATTTTGTCTTATGAAGGCATAAAAATAAAGCACATATGAAGTACAACCTAAGCAACATTTTCACGTATAAATCACATAGGGTAGCCAAGCTTCTGTTAAAAACTTGTAAACACCCAAACTACTCCAGCCACTTTGCAGACCCCTCCAGTAACCAAAACACCCATCAAGATTTTTCAAGAATTTGGATGTCACCTTGAATTCTTCCTATTCAAGCAAATGGAAGAACTGAAAGAGTTGGAAACTCAAGCAAAAAAGCTTGGATGTAAGGATGTAATCCTAGTGAGCACAATGCCTGGAAAAAAAAGTGGGCTGAGGCTGGAACAAACTTTCTTCAAGCATTTGAAGAACATCATGAGCAAGACATAGATTAATTAGACAGTCCATGTCTCAGGACTGAAGTTCAGAGGCATAAAAATATTCACCTACCACAAAATCAAATGTAAAGTACCTTGCCATACTCACCAGAAGTGTCTGGATTAGATATAGACCTTCTCTATTTGCATATCTTCCAGTCCTACGTAGATGCCCTAGGTGCCCTTTGGTATTACATGTATTTCAGTCGCTGCCATGTCCATCCCAAGTTCTGCAGTAGTGTTTCAAAGTAATTTGTTATCCTAAGAACTCCTTATTTTGGCATATTGTGTGGACATATGAAAATTTTGTCTCAAAAGAATATTGAAAAAGCCTAGTGGGTATTTGTTGTCCAAGGAAATTGTAATTTTTTTTTTTTTGTTATTATTATTTTTTATGTATTTATTTTTTTATTTACCAAGGTCCTGTACAACTTCATTTGAGCAGTTAAGTGAAAAAATGCTCACTTAATCACAAGATTTCGGTTCTACCAGGAGAGTTACTGATATCATGAGCATATGTTGCGTCACTTGAATAATCCTTAGTCTTGCTGCTTCAACATCTAGGCTTTTAAAATAGCTCTTGAAAACAGATTTTGATGAAAATAGACTACTTTCTCTTTATTTCCACCTTTTAAATTGAAGCACATTGAATAACTAGGGTGTAGCACTAAACCTGTTGTTACAAGGCTACTAATTCAGAAAGAATTCTATGTTGTTGTTAAATATGGCACAGCAAGCTCCATGTGCTCTGGCCCTGCACACATAGTCCTGTGCCATCTGTAACACCCACATACATCCTGTGTTATCTTCCCAGCATTGTATACCATACATCTCCTGAAGAAATCATACCTAGCAACTCAGACACTACCATTAGAAGACTAAGCTGTTCCCACAATAGTGCTGTGAGTCATGATTTTCTTGGTGCCTGAATCATTTGAACAGCTGCAGTAATTGCAGACCAATAAAGCTCTTTGGAAATAGGTAGATTCCTGCTTTTTCATGGTGCAGCTTTGTGTTTTTTGCAAAGCACATTGTTTCAAGGAGTATGTAGGAAAGGACAGACTGGCTAAGCTCACAGGAGATGTGCCTTATGGACTTTGCTTTACTTAAAAGAAGCAGTGTTCCATGAGCATGAAAAAATCCAATTCTTACTCTCCATCATTTATTATACCAGCTGGTTGAAGCTATTTCAAGAAAAAAAAAAAAAAAAAAAAAAAAAGGTACATCTGAAAAACCTGGTAAAGAAAGGATGCAATCAACAACCCAAGTAGCTTTTTAATATAATGCAGTAAGTGAACCAGATCTAAATCTTGAAAAATAATCACAATGTCTCTGATCCTGAAGGTACTAGTCATTTGCCTTAGAAGGTAAAGCTGGGACACTGAGACTACATTAAGAATACATTAAATAATATATATATCTTCAGTCTGATTGTATTCTAGTCTAATGAAATAATATGTTTTGGCAATTTGATCTTATAGATTAGTCAAAAGTTTCCCTGACAGATCTGATTTGCCTTGGCCTGTTTTTGTCACCTGTAGGAAAATGCCTTCAGGGTGTTAGTAAGCAGGACGCTTTTCAAGGGTACCAGCTGAAACTGAGCAGGCAGCCCCTAGGACATGATGTATAGCAGTCTCAGTGGCTTAGATCTAAAGTACTAAGGTGTTTGACAGTGAATTGTCATTTTCAATTGGACATTTTCTTCTTAGAATCATTCACTATCTCATATATATATGAACATACAAAAAACCAGTATGCATCCATATTTCATATACATATTCACAATTATAAATATATATATATGCACACATGGATGAAGGACTGCTTTCTGATTTTCAAGACACACACACAAAAAACAAACAAACAAAAACAAAACAAAAAAAAACAAAAAAAAACAAAACAAAAAAAACATGTACAAGTTTTGATTAAAAACCAGGGTAGTATGCTTCATTTGTAGAGTATTAGTCAAAATCAGCAAAAATCCCAAAGCAAATCCCCCTGCAGGCCAAGACAGCTCTGGTATAATGCCAGAAGAGTTGTTTACATTGGACAAGTGCAAGAGAGAAGCATAGTCCCCTTGATTTCTTTACCCAAGGAAAAGGAATAAAATGTAACACATCTAAAATGAATCTGGTTCAAAGGCAGAGAATAGTTGCATTGCATTTGAAACTGGTGCCTTGTCTTCTAATAATATACTCTTTGAGATGCCATGCATATCTGTATACCTGGAGTTTCCAGTGCATTCTTACTTTAGACACAACATATCCAGAATCCTAAGGCACCGGCACTTGCAGATTCTTATGCACTGTAGGCATAGTTGAAACAACAGTGTTGCCATAACATCCTCAGACAAATACTTTCATGGCTCATTCAGGGTTTCTCAGCAATGTAAATAATGTCAAATTTTTCCATCGCTTATCAACAGAATAACTTAATGGCAAAATTTAGCTGTGGCAGTCAGAGAGAAGCACCCACGAGCATCATCCATCACTCAGCAAGCTTCCCTGTCTCCTTCACTCATGATGAGCAATGCTACCCTTTTTCCATGAGGTAAATGCAGTGTTATCATGTTAGTAGAAAAAGAGTGGGGATTGGCTCCCTCCTTCTAATTTGGTTTCTCAGAGATGGAGCCACTTACTAACTGCATGGGTGGAAGCTTATAGATGTAGCATTTCAGGTGCTGAAGTTACTTAGTTGGTTATGCTCTGTGGCTGATCTCACCCTCAAAGGATAATGTTGGAAGAGCAACACAGGTAGTACCAGACCCTCACATTCAGCTAACACCAGCATGAGATTTTCCAGCAGATGAATTTGCAACCTCTCCACCAGCATGCTGCATCAGGCAATAATTTATTTCATCTGTGCATGAGATAGCTCCTTCATAATGTTACAGATGGGATCCATTCCTTTGCTCAACTACTGTCTACTGTGAGATAGCCTAGGATGGGAATCCACATGTGCATCCTTATTACTCCAGTGGTGATGCATAGTGCATCTAAATTCAGCATCTAAAATAATTGGGAGAGTATTTGGGCAGTATAGCTGGAATAAATTACATTGTATGCCCTATACTTTTAGCATGCTTTATAGGAAATCACCTCTGGCTACAGCCAGGAAATAAAGTATTAGTCTTAACAAAAGGTAAAAATAAACAAACAAATAAATAAATAAATAAAAAGAACATTTTCCCTCCATTCCAAGCAAGAGGTTTCATTTTTCATTACGTAATGAAAGATTGACTGGCCCAACAAGACAAGTTCATTATTCAATGGCTTTGTGGCCAGAAATAAAATGGGAGTCCTGGAGTTACTCAGTATACTGCAAAATGCTCACTATATATTTTATCCAAAGACTATTTTATAAAATTGTGAATGGAAGAAGACAACTGCTGTCCTGGTAGCTACAGGTTACACCCATTGTTCTGTCTCCCTAAGAGATAGCCTAAGGGATGAACAGCATCCTTTCTGGGATACCTCACTGCTCTTATAAGCTATACACAATGGTACCCATTCTAGAAATTGAAAAATATTTGGCATAAATGAGCTTTGCATTATCCAATCTCCCTATAAGAATCTGGGCATATCATTAGCTTCTTCAATAACACAGTACAATTCGTTTTTTAAAAAATTAAAAAAGAATTATCTTCTTCACATTCAAAAAAAAAAAAAAAAAAGTCAAATCCATTTCAACAAGAAAGTATGAAAATGTTAAAATTAGCATTGTATAATACTTATGACAAAGCAGAGAGCTAAGGTGTTGTGTTGTTTTGTTTTTTTTTTTCTTTTCAAATTGTGATAACGTGGTAGTGAGCCCAGTAGCCATATAATAATACTGTAAATATAGGATAATCAACAATCTCTGTACAATGTAACCCCAGGATAATTATGCACTTCTCTATATCTTTAAAACAAAGCCTTATCTTCACATCTAAAAAGTGGAAGTTACATGATAATTATTCTTTGAATTACTTTGTAACTGGTAGTATAATTATCAAGTAATCTGCATGAAAATAATTGGGTATTTACATAGTCTTTGCAACATAATTACAGAGTAGTTGGCTGATTATACAGTGAGTGCCTTGTAAGAGAAAATGATACCAAAAAGACAAAAAGCACTATAAAAATACTTGTCATTTGGACTAAAATGAATTAATCTTGAATAAGAATTTCTCTGCATTTTGTGGGAGCGTATTTTTGTGTACAAATATCTGCCTGTGTTTGTGCACATGAAGGTGACAAACAATAGAGATTTCAAGGGAGACTGAAGAGTATGCTAATCATGGCAGTGGTCAGTCAGTTTCCTGGCTGGAGGAGACTTGTAGAATCAATCATTTCCCAAGTCAAATTTCTCTCAGAAGACAGTAATAATTTCTTCTAGAATTCACAACCATTCCATCTTGCTGGTTCATATATGTTCAAAGATGCTTAATAAGTTGTTGGAAACAATATGAGGATACAGTGAATGTTTAAAAGCAATTACTTTAGTTGACTTGTACTCTGAGTGTCTCCTGAAAAAAATGAATTCACTGTATAATTTTAATTTTATTTTAAAGACAATGATTAATCTCATTATTAATTTATTACGGAAAAAAAAAAAAAAAAAAAAAAAGTTAATTGCATTAGTTTACTATTGTTCATAGTGAGGCAACCCAATAATTGATTTTGATCCCTGTTATAATCTGCATCTTCTGCTCTGGATCCACAGTTCTGGTCAATTATCAGATGTAGATTCTAAAATAATAGAGGTTATTCCTTAAGTAGAAAGTCATTATTTGGTAATCATTCACATTTAAATAGCAACATGGATTGAGTAGAATGCAAGTGCTCAAAACATTACAAATATGGCCAAAGTATGAGGGCTGCTCTGAAATTTATGCCTGCTGTTTTATTATCCTGGCCCACAATGTCAGAAGTAGATGTTAGTGGTATGGCAGTAAAGGCTAAACATTCTCATCAATATTCTATTACATTTTGCTTCCATTCTGCAGATGGCAGCAAAGGGGCAGTCATACAGAATGATGTCTGACATGGAAGTGTGTATGAAATGAAAGCATGTCATTGAATTCCTCCATGCAGAAAAAAATTGCACCCACTGACTTTCATCAGTCCCTGCTGATGTTTGAAGACCAAAAAATAGATGTAAGCCCAGTGAGGTAGGTAAAGCTAAAGGTCGCAACAAATACTTTTATAAACTGTATTATAAACTGTAGGTGGAAAATTAAGAGGCTCAATTCAAAAAGGCAGGGAAAAAAAAACAAAAAAACAAACAAACAAAAAAAAAAAAAAAAAAAACAAAAAACACTGGCCAAAGCTAGAGCATATGTATATGTAAAACCACTGAACTAAGTACCAATTTTAAGTGTGGTAGGGAATAGGTAGAAACAGCCTTTCTTGTTTCTACATAACCTCCGTATCCCATCAAAAATGGACAATTATTAGAGCTTGCCTAAATAATTGAGATATGGGTTTTTGTTGTTTTTTGTTGTTGTTGTTTGGTTGTTTGTTTTTGTGGGTTTTTTTACATTCCAGGGAGTTACCATAATGAACCCTAGAAAGAAGGACCATAGATAAATCATAAAGCTTTCAACAAATTTTAGAATCTACGAAAATCTGAAAGCAAGCAACAGTCTGTGCAAAGTAGGTAAGCCTGTGACACTAAAGAGTTAACAATGTCAACAAGAAAAAAAAGATTCCAATTCACAGCATGATCAGTATTTTAAGCTCCAGACAGCCCTGAAATATGTTCATACAAGTTTAAGCAATCAAGTTCCATTTCTGCTAGACAGGAGTTTTTAAGAGCTATTTCCATTTGATTCAATTGATTTACATTGTAAATAGTGCCTGAGATAGGCTCAGCCATTGTCTCTTTCCTATGCTGGTCTTTCCAAGGCCCTCAGTACCTACATATTTTTATCTTTTGCATTCTATATTCTTAATGTACATTTCTCTGGTAATTTCTGAATTACTGTGGTTAATAGCAAACCAGAGCTATTAATGGGTAGCAGGTTACATAATGCGAGTTCTTGCATGTTGCATAGCAGTTTAAATTGGCCTCTTACTCTCTAGTACAAGCCTGACTGGAGACTCCACAGGAGCAGAATTTGAGTTAAGAGATCTGAATGCTGTTCCGTGGGAAATGGCAGCAGTTTGACCCCACAAGACTTGTTCTCTCTTGCAGCAAAGTTCAATAAAACAAACGCTTCCTCAGTGAGAGGAACTAATGCTGCCATACCTCATGTGTCCGTGCCTCAGTCTCCTGAGCCAAGTAAAAGGAGTACTATACAGACATACTGTGGATGGGAGGTCAAGACCTAAGAGGTTAAGCAGGCTCTTTTGCCACCTGCCTAAAATAGTTCACAAATTATATGACAGCAGTTGCTGCTCAGCTGTGTATCTTCCCTGCTAATTAGAAGGTAGCTTCACTGTCTTTTATGGTCACTGCAGACAGATGATAGTAAACAAAGGGGCAGCTTCATCTTGGCAAACAGATAAGGCAGGTAGCTCAATCTTTCACACCCTGTGTTTCGAAGGGACACTTCAAATACTAAGAAAGTTTTCATTACCTCAGAGTCTTAAAAACACTTTGAACTTACCTGGAAGCTCTTTCTTCAGTGAGGTCACCTCCAGTATCTCCCTTCTTGATCAGTCTCAACTTACACAGCATCTTTTAAGCCTGATTATCTCCCAGATGGCATCTTTCCATCCAATCAGACAGTGGGCTAGAAAATTTCCATAGGAAATCAGCCTAAAAAGCACTAGAGTTGAATGTGCTTTTATTGGATGTATCTGAATAACTACAGTTCAAAAATCTTTGGGAATGTTCAGTCCTCCTCTGGATCAAGGCAATGTAATTGCTCATCAGCAATCATTAATACTGGATCAGGTTTCATAACTACTACTCCTCATTTTTCACACTGAGTATATAAAAATTTATAGTAGGTCTACACATTATAAAGTTAATCTAAGCCAAATATTGAAACTAGGTTAGTATTCTATTTTTATTTTTAACGCAGTTTTCCTATACACTACAGTAGTGTATGATTTCTAATGCTGCCTAAGTCATATGCAGGATATTATTATTATCATATTCAGTCTTTCTGTAAAATGAATGCAACTTCATCAAAGGTCCATCCAGTTGAGCCCAACTTTGCAGTAGACTCTAACATCTGACAATAGCGTATGTATTAGCAATCCTAAAAATCTGAATTAAAGTTTCAGTTCAGACTTTACTTTCCCCAAAATCCAGTTAGCACAGTTAAGTGGATGTAGTTGTTCATTTTGAGTTCTCATCCACCCACCACACCTTCCACTTCTCTTATTTTCCTAATAAGAGCCACTGTGTCTTTCAAGTCATTTTAGTAACTACTGTCTTGGACATTAAGAGAAGAATCTCAATTCAACATGACATGCATGCTGTGCCTCAACATTCAGAGATGAGAAAAAATCCAGAAGTTAGCCCTTTTATATATTATATATATATAAAATTCATGTATTTTCTAGTAGAGAAATAAGTATCACTTTATATAAAGGACATTATACTTTTGGAAAAAAAAAAAAAAAAAAAGTCAGCAAACATGGAATTGTATACAAATAATGATGAGTGGCACCTCCTTGTTAGGGTGCAACTAAGGACCACTGATTTTTTTGGATACTTTTTTAAGCTTCAAGAAATATTATCCACCTTTACTATCATACTACAATTAAAATATTCCCTGAAGTGCACTGAGTCAAAAGGGGAGCTTAAAAAGCAAATCTAAAGCACTAAAACTGAAAAACAAAAAGAAGTCTAATGATCAACTGAGTGGGAATAGGAAAAATATCTAATATTCAGTCTGCAATAGGGTGTGATGTTTAAAATAAACTAAGTTCCCACCATTGAATTCCTGCTCATATTCATTTCCAATAGCTGACTCTGCTGATACTTGCTGATTTTGTAAGTTATGGCTATCTGAATTCTCTGATAACATAGAGCTTAGCAACTTTTGCACAGAGGTTTGAAGTACAGGCATTTCCAGCTGCATCCTTCGGATGACAGATTTATACAGATACTGGGTTTTATTGCAGTCTTATGCATATGATTTGGTCATACAATGTGAACTATTATTTTTTCCCACATAATAGATTGGCAGCTTTTCTTTAGTGAACTCACCCTCCTAACAGCTATTGGTCCTGCTGAGAGATGCAAGTGGATGATTCATTGCAGCAGACGGGGCTCCCGAACTCTATGTCACTTGTAGGCAGAGGTGGGAGAATGCCTCTGGAAATGGGCTCTATGCTGCCCTGATACAGATGGAAAAAAATACACTATATACTTCACTCATAAAAATGAGGCAAGAATATATTTATTGACATAACATAGATATAATCTAATGATTTAACAGTCACATAACAAGATTCAAGATGAGTTGATTACTTATTGCATAGAGGGTAGGGTTAAACACACATGTACAAGAGGCACTTCCATTAAGACATGAAGTTCGAGTGGGCCCCCTATTTTTCTAAATTCCTTGAACCACACTGGTAAGGAACCTAGGTTTGACTGGATCCACACCTAGTCCCACACTTGGACAATGGTTTATGTACAAGGGATTATATGTGTACAGTCAATCTAAGGTACACTCTCTGCAATCTTAGCTAACAAAGATTGCAATCAGTCTAAGATGTGATCTTAGCAAAACTAACAAAGCCTAAAACAATTAGTCACTTATCACGGATCTGTGTCAGAAAGGCCTCTTGACATCAAGATACAAGGAATCTCTGCACAGCATAGCAACAATAGGCATCTTTGCTCAAAAGGACTCCTACCATGGTTCCAGCTGCCATGCTGCTCACTATAAACAGGGTAAAATGACTGACTCATAGTCATAAGTTGCTTTTAAGACACATGCTTTTAAAACACATGCTGTTAAGACACATGGTCCTCAGTTGTTGAACCTGATGTCTGCTATCAGTTCCTTCAGCCCCACATAGTTTGAGATAGATTATGGTGCAGGGAGAACGCCATTACATGGGCTCTTCTCAAGGAAATACATCTGAGCCAGGATGGCCCGTGGAGAGCTGTTGACCTAAATGATATCACATTTTGGTAAAAAGCACTGAGAATATAACAGCTCACAGAAATCAGATGAGAAAAATGAATATAGATAAGGCTCCCTGAAACAGGGTTTAGAAATAAAGAAGTAGGCTAGCTGTTTCTTTATTATATTCCAGATGCATTTGTATGTTCTGTTACTTCCTCAGAGGTCATGAAAGTCAGGAATATGTGTACCTAGCAAACCAATACAAATTCAATATCTTTTGCTATACTTAGTTTTCTGTAGTTTATCTTTCAGTGTCCAATCTTTACTTACTGCAGCAAATACAGTAGAGAAATCATTAAGAGTAGTTTAATTTGAGAAGACAATAGAAATTCTCATTTCCCAGTAAGACAGCGTGATTAGCATGTCGCACTTCAAACACATTATGCATATGTCCTTCATATTTCCTCATATTGAATTATTTCCATGGTACAACTACATCCAACATTATGGCCAATAGTGAAGCATTTTAATATATATTTTTTATTTGTATGTACAATGATGCATACATAGACCCAATTTTGTGGACAAAAGACAATTGCACCAAAAACTAGTAATTCAGGGTCTAATGATAAAGTGCTATGAGACTGCCCTCTTAAAATTACAATCATGACTGGATTTCAAAATAACTTTTTGGTGATGTTTTTGAAGATCTAAAGCTCTTCTGACAGCATCCCTGAACCTGACACAGTAGTCTGCCCCAGCTTCACTGGTGTTATATTTTATTACATCACTTCTTAAACAGGAGCCTACTTGTCAAAAGTTATCCTTCACTTTAATAAAATGATTCCACTTAACTGCAAATAAATAAATAAATAAATAAATAAATGTGATAGAAATAACAGTAATTAAAAAGCACAAATACCCATACATGAAAACCAAAGAGGTTGTAGTCATGTCTTCATTAAGAAGCATTGTAATCTTAATATTATGTCCTTGATTTTACTTTCTGACTCCTTATTCTTTTGTCTTCACGTACTTCTTATTACTGGTAGCCTCAAATACCATTTGTAAGTGGTTGGCAGAAAGTAAAAAGGAGTAATTCCAAATTTGTCCTTGAGAAGCACAAGCAATACAGTAGTAAGTTCACAGGAGCATTCTAAGTTATGGAAGAGACCGAGCCAGATATCTAATGAGGGGGTCTTTGAAACAGTCTAAAGCAGTCCAACTTCTACATACACATATCACTAAATTTGTTCACATATTTTCTGTGAACTGCATTAACTTTTAATCATTTTTTATATAACCTAGAAACAACTTGCATTTTGATTTTTTTTGTTGTTGTTGTAGGGTTTTTTTAGCTCATGTAGAGGTCCTTGAAGTCCTTTAAAATAATAATAATAATAATAAGTTCATTAGTGAATTTTTTTGGGAAAAAATATTCCTTTAGTTACCTTATCCTAAGCATTGAAGACATCTGAGGAATTTCTACTAGTGTAGAATTAGCTGGAAAATAGACAGCTAATTTGTACTTGATTGTTGATTATGAAGAAAGACAATATTTCAGTGATATTTTGGCTAAAATTTAAGATTTTGAAAGTTTGGGCTACCTTAGACAGAAGGTTACTGGGTATCTGTAAACTGCAAACCCCTATCGTTCTGCTTGTGCAAATTGCACAAGGTAGATCAACATCACTGAGCACTAATGCTAAACAAAGTATTGATTTTTCATTGGTGTTCTTGCAACATGAGGGCAGAATACAACACAAGGATTTCTGCCAACAGTATAGTATGACTCAGATTAATAAAAAAAATAAATAAATAAATAAAAAGAAAAAAAAAGTGATTTATAAGCAATGACCATGGTCATTGTATCTGTTTATAACTAAGAGCGAGTTATAAACTGATAAATCAAGAGCTCCTCTAAATGTGCTTAGTTGTTTTTCTTAGTATGAAGCACATACACAGTTAGGAGGCAACCCAGGAAAACAGTGAAGGTTTTGTAAACTATATGCACTATTTTGATGTTACTCAGTTGCTCTCACCACAGGGCTAGGATCATCCCTTATTGTGCTGGCATGAAATCTTGACTAAAAGTTTTTCACCAACAAATTAATTACAACCTTTTAAGATTTAGTAAATCAAACTGTTTAGCATGCAAGTGGGATACTTTTTCAGTTTACTTAAAATAAAACCCATTTTATTTTGCATTACAATACTCAAGAGTTGATCATACATAATTATTCATGCAAAATACTTCAGACTTCCTTAAGTAAAAAAAAAAAAAAAAAAAAAAAAAAAAAAACAAACAAACACTTGTCTGCAGTTTTTAAGAATCCTGCATATATGAATAATTTGGTTTTATTGTAAGTTTTTCAGACTCACTAACTCATCTGAATTGTTTAAGTTCTGCAAGAATACAAAGATTTCCACTTAGGGCAGGCCAACAGAACAAGGAGTTGAAAGATTTCACAGGACAAAACTTAAAAGTTTGTAAAGACTTAAGGAGAAAAAGTAAATTTAAAGACAGAAAAAATACTTGAAATCTGAAAGTCATCACACTCTGGTGTGATATATGGGCAATAAATACGGGCAGTAAAAAACTATGAAGTTTCTTAAAATGTTGGTCTAAGCTGACCACAAAGTATCTTCTTAAATTTGAGAGCTAAGACTCTCCCAGTCACAGGCCATATTCCCACAGTAACACTCTGGTTTGATGACTAGCTGCAGTTTTCATTTGGAGAACATATTTGCAGCTTGGTGGAGGCCTTGGCCAGAACAAACAGACAGCCTCACTGCTTGGAATGGCTGTAGGAACCAAGAAAACAACAGGGATCTTGGTACAACAAACAAAACAAACAAAACTACAGAGGCGGGAATGAGATCAAATGGTCTAAGAGAGCATACAAGATGAGACAAGAACAGACGTCTGGTCAGTAGACACAGTTCTGTGAAATATTCTTTAGCAGTCAGGGGAAATTCTTCTCAGATTTGTATGATGAAATCAGTGTCATAGCTAGAGAGTTAGACCCAGAATAAATGAATAAATGAGGAGTGGAAGGCAAGGAAACAAAGAGAATGCACCGTGAAGTGTGATATAGTCGTAGGCAGCCATATGTAGAATCATTTCAGTCCAAGCAAGAGTAACAGGCATATGTCAAAGCAACACCTCCCCCATGGAAATTCCTCCTATCTGGCTGATAGATGGCTTCAGAGTAACCAGGCCAATTTGTTTATTAGTAGAATGGTACCAAAATCCTTACTTCATTACCCTCCACAAACAAACCATAGGGTGGGATAATATAGACCCCAGATCATTTTTCTTCTCAGCTATCCTTTTGTCTATCACTGTAGTAGCAGAGCAACAGACACACTAAATCTGAATAATCCTGGCAAAAAAAATATCTCAATTTCTCAAAACAGTAGCAGAAATGCAGTGTGAAGCTTTCCTTAATGTGGAATTTGTTCCTTCTTACCTGCTTTACATGGGGGAAAAAGAAAGGAAAAAAAAAAAAAAAAAAAAAATCATCCTCTAATCTACCACAGATAATTAAGAGAAAAATTTCACAGGATGATACCCATACAAGGGTCAAAAATACAATGGATGAAAACTCTTATCTGACAGACATATCACATATTAGACGTAAACATGAACTGTCTTTGTCTATTTGATCTGGCTATTTAAAAAAACATTGATAAAAACAGAACATTTTAAGGTGGTCAGGATAAAAATCCAACATATTTTGTGCATTGGGAATCAATTTTAAAATGTTTTATAATCCATCAGACTATTTGATTCTTTTTCATTATTGTAAGAAGCAAAAAAGATAATTCCTACTTGTTCATACTGAAAATAAAAGGCAAAATAACAGTTCAACTCTAAGAATATATCCCAAGAGGCATTTGGAGCAATTTTCCTTAAAAAGGACAATCATTCAAGGGATTATAGTTCATCAGCTTCCCTAAGTCCTCCCGCAGAGACAGTATTCTCTCAGCAACTTCACATGTTCCTGATCATTCATATTTGAAGCTTTAGTGCCATTGACTGCTCTCACTTTTTCAGGGATTAATCTGACTTCAATGAGGTGCTCTGAAAGATTAGAGCACAAAGCCCAAAATGTATTTCAGGCCTAGAATAATTTCAGTCCATAGCTACACAAGACTGAAGTGTCATAGCATTTTGTTTCACAGTGACTTCCACAGAGGACAAGTTTTTAAAATAAGCATCACTAGGCAATGGGTCAGAAGTATGTTTATCTCCCCACATTGTTCAAGTTCTCCAAACAAGCAATATTGATAATTTAGATTTCTGAATGAGGCTTAGCCTCCTTGGAAGCTCAACTGTGAAAGCCTATCAACATGGGGTACATTTTCAAAGAGTGACATGGGGATTTAACTGTGTGTTTTTCATGTACTATTTAAGAATGAAGGCCTGCCTCTGTATTTTCAGTTGACAAGCATCTAGATAAAAGTGAGAAATAAACATGCATACATACATGCATGCATACCTATATACATATATAACCTGTTTGTCTATTTGGTTGGTTGGTTACAGATATTATGTCAGAATTTCTTCAACTTGAGTCACTCATATCTGCTGATTGCAGAGGAAGGTATTCTTGCTCAAGAGGAGGATCGAATTTGGATAAAGAATGTCTTAGAGGTGTTCCCTACTCAGTCTTTGACGATTTGGTGAGCAAGCTATAACTGAAATGCCTGTTTTTTGACGTATCTAACAACACATTGCCACATATGCATACTGCATTGCCACAGATGCAGAGGCCAGAGGCCACATATTCTATGATTCTAAATAAGCCACTTTGACATGCACTCTAATAATTTTTAAATGAGTTCTTGTGTGATCTCTTTTAGCTTTAGTTTGCGAAGAAAAAGATTACCGTAAAACAAGAATAAGAATGAATCACACTGCAGCAAAATTTTTGTATTAGTAAACTTAATCCTTACTTTATATTAGTAAAGTTAATCATATAATTTATCTTACTTCTTCCACAGCTTAGGTTACTGAAAATGATCATATAATCCTTGATAAATACATTTACCCAACTTTTTGAAACTGGGCCTCAAAGCTAGCACTTACATCAAGATTTAGAAGACTTGCTGAATCAGTTATGCTGAAAACCTTTTTATATTCTCACACAGGAAACTTCTGGATGATCAGTAGCTTTTTTTAGTAGAACTGTACATTGTTTATGTAGGGGATTAAAAGTCTAAAAAAAAAAAAGTTCCAGTTTTATGCATATGATTAATGCTCCCTATTCCTGCAGAGAACTGAATTTAGTCATATTTTGCAGCTAAACTTTAGGAATTTACACTTGTTCTTAAACTCTTAGCAAAAATATTTCATATCTGTAATAACAAGATACATTATGTAGAATAAGAATTTCCAGATGAAGTTTATCATTCCAGCCTTCACGTAAGGAACTCAAGTTTCTAAATTCTAAATTTTCTAAATTATATTTCTGCATGTATTAGACCTCTACATGTAACAACATCAACAAATAATAAGAAAAAATTGAAGAAATCTCAATTACACATTTGACTGATTGTTGAGCCAGACAAATCAGTTGGGGGAAAAAACAACAACAACAACAACAACAAAAAACTGTATGAAAAGTGTATGAAAAATAAAAAAAGGAAAGAAAAGAAGGAAAAAGGAAAAAGGAAAAAAAAAAAAAGAAGAGAAAGAAAAAAGAAAAGAAAAAAAAAAAGAAAAAGGGAAAAAGAAAAAAGAAAAAGGAAAAGAAAAGGAAAAAGAAAAAGAAAATACACTGAAGACTTGTGAGCAGTGTAAATTCAAAAAAGGTTTGAGAGAAATCAGAGTATATCCCATAATATTTTAGTGTTTATTACAGCATCGGATGTCATTACTCACAACTGAGCAAATACATAGCACAGGCTTCGAGTTACTTCCAAGTCTGGATTAGAAGGAATGCAAAGGGGTGTGTGTTGTTACCCTACTCTTTAGCCCACAACTTCCTCATGAAAACATATAAATAGATAATCCTCATGTTACGGTTAAAAGCAAGAAAGATGTAAAGGTATGGATGAGTAAATACCTTCCCCATTTGTTGTGATCATCTGCTTCATCATTTTTTTATTAATTGAAATTCTGATAAGAAAAAGGGCTGTTTTTCATCTTCTTAATTGCAGAGGCCTGTGAAATCTGTTATCTCCCATGTTCAGTTGATCATTAAGGTGTAGTTCAAAAAGGCTGGCTTTGTAAGTGCAAAGTGGTAAAAGAGATCATAAAGTACTACTGCAATTCAGAAAAGTTTCTGAGTATCAGTTTAGCTCTGATAACAATTTTTGTATGCTCTTTATCCACTTCAAGTGTAAGATGATTTTCCCTTAGCTTAACCCATGATTGAAGAGAGTCAAGCTAAGTTGAACTACCATGCCTTTCTCTCAGTTTAAGAGTGTGCTCTTGAAAACTCCATGGGCAGTAACTCAGACATGTTTTTGAGACTTAAGCATGTTCCCAATTACTCTGATTATAAATCTGAGTCTTGAAAAACAATTACTATGGAATAAATACAGGAAAAAGTAAAGCTCTTCTTATGCAAAATGAAATTTCCAAAATGCATCAATAAGCTATTAGGCAACAAATATGGGTGATGCATATGAGTTAGTTATATTTAAAATTCCAAAGGGCGCTTATATGCAAGGGTGTTACACACCTTGGCAGCTAATTAATCTTATGATCCATATAGGAATAACATCACATCACAGTATAATTAGTTTACCAGACAGTGAGTCAGAATAGCAGATCCTATAATAATCTCTTGAATGATTTCCATTGTAAGCAAAAGGCATTGAACATGATCTGCTTTTTGTAAAGTAAATGAATAGGTCTCATGCAATAAAAATGAATGTAATCACATGAATAACACCTACTGGCTCTGAATAAGCATCTACATCCAGCTATTTTAGAAGCTGTTTACAAGTATATCAAAGCCCATTTCCAAATTAAATTGCATAGAATCTGGAGATCTTTCAAGACTTCAGAGACTTATGTCTGCTTCATCTAAGCAGAGGAACAGTAACAGTTCACGTAAATTAAAGCAATCAAAACTAAGACATATACTTCAGTTCACTATGATATGCATGTTCATATCCTTTCTTCTCAATTTTTCTTCATAACTTGCTTTCAGGTGATTGATTCACCTTTTGTCAAAACACGATTCTTGGCTCCACTACACATTAGAGAAGAAATCACTCATTTTGCAGTTGCCAAGAAAAATTAAAATGTTTAGAGAAAGAGTATGAGATTAACAATTTTCTTAGCATAAATTATCAACAGATTTTTGCACTGAAGGCAGCTACCAACTCTGTGTCTGTTTTGCATTGGATAAGAAAATCCATAGTATCCCTGACCTTCTGAAGTTAGTTTATCTTAGATTATAATTTGAATCTGTGAAGGCTAAAGTAGTTAAAGGAAATAACTAGTCACTATTATTCACTTTAAATGCTGAGTACTTTTTGGAAAAACTCTTCTCCATAAGATTATATATACCAAAATAAAAAAAATTATAGATAGTGTTTCCATATGTTTCATTAATTATGCTCGCTTTACTATCAAGCTTTCAAGAAGGGTTGTATATTCTCCTCATAATGAGGTTTGCTGAAGCTTATAAAAATAACTCCATGTGAATTCAAGTTAGAAATGCCCTCATGCTTTGCCAGTACACACCTTCATAAAAATGGTTTTATGACTGTTTAATTTATTTGAATTGGGGGAAGTTAGAAGGAGAAAATCCCACATGACTAAGCGCTGTTATATCCTGCACTTGCCACCTCAGTATTGTTGCTCCCTCCAAGAAAACAACCTTATACTTTGGGAATGGCTGATACAGTCAGAATGTCTGTGACTTGTGGTTATTTAGAAACTATAATTAATATATGTTTTTTTCCAGTTAACTAGCTTCTAGAGAAGGAGAAAGATATACGCCAAACCACTGCTGAATCATGTTGACTAGTAAATCCAAGACTCCCATCTTAACTGGAAAGTAGAGATGACTGTGAATTATTTTCAGAAAGTACAGGCTAGGCTTCAAGTATTTTCAGACCAGGAACAGAGAAAGAAAGCATGTTTGTGGGGTAAGAGTGACAGAAATGAGAAGGAATGGAGCTGAATGGTATAAATCGAGATTTGGGGAGCTAAGTGGGTTTCTTCTATATTCTTCTTTCAACACTGACCAAAATCTATAAGCTGTTAGCTCAAAGGAAAGATGTTCCTCCAAGAAATATGCAGCAGTAGTTGGTTCAGTTCCCTGAAGTGCTGTATGCTCCCTGTGAGTTATTCAGTTTCTCCTGTCTTCTCCTCCTAAAAGAATAACAGTATTTTCTCTTTTACTCCTTGTTTGTTTTGTTTGCTTAAGGACAATAATTATCTCTTTCATCAGACAATCAAGTGAAAAATATCCTCACCAGAATTGGAACTGGATTCAAAACAAGCAGAATGTGTGTGTCAGGGAGGGAGAACAACCAGGAAGCTGTGCTGACATGCATGTGAGTCTTTTCTGTTTTTAAGTTGTCATAAAACAATGATTTAACTTCTTCCTATTACATGGGTTAGTGTGACAGCTAAAGTTACAGATATTATCAAAAAAGCGATTCAGTAAATTTGAGAAGAATAAAGCAAGCCAACTCAAGAAGTGCTTAACATCCATGATTTCTAAAGTATCATCCTGGAGTCTTATTCTCCTTGCTGAATCCTCCTGAACATGATGCCCACCAAACATAAACAATCCAGGGATCTCCTTTATCTCCTGAAAGCTTTATTTTTATTTACAATGACTACCAGTAGAAATATTTCTCTTCTCAAAGAAGAGTTTTCTGCTAATTTCTTCATTCTGTTCTCAGAATCACTGAATTGTAGGAAGAAACCTCTGTAGATCATCTAGTCCAACCCCACTACTAAAGCAGGTTCCCTGCAGTAGGTTAGACAGGAAATCATCCAGGTGGATCTTGAATATCTTCAGAGGAGATTCCACTGCTCCCCTGGGCAGCCTGTTACACCTCTCCATCACCCTCAAAGTAAAGAGGCTTTTCCTCAATTTTGTATGAAATATTCTGTGTTTTAATTTTGTGCCCACTGTCCTTTTTCTGTTGTTGGGGGCCACTGAAAAGAACCATCCATCCACTTGACTTCTATTCTTTATAAGAATTGATAAGAATTGATAAGATTCTCCCCTCAGTCTTCCCTTATAGAGGCTGAACAAGCCCAGGTCTCTCATCCTTTCCTCTTTAGGAAGACGCTTCAGGCCCCTGACCATCTTTGAGGTCCTCTGCTGGACTACGTCCAGAAGTTTCCTGCATTTCTTGAACTGACGATTCCTGAACTGGTCACAGCACTCCAGATGTGGCCACACCAATGCAAAGTGTTCTGGGCACACTTTTTATTCTCCTTATTCAAGGAAATGCAGAGAATATTATGCACTACATCTTCTCAACAGGCAGTTTTACGTCATTGTTGAGATGGAAAAAATACAGAAATAAAAGTGTTCAAATC
Source organism: Excalfactoria chinensis (assembly GCF_039878825.1). Lineage (NCBI taxonomy): Eukaryota > Metazoa > Chordata > Aves > Galliformes > Phasianidae > Excalfactoria > Excalfactoria chinensis. The sequence goes on along the minus strand of NC_092825.1, from coordinate 133,525,692 downwards.
TGTGAAAAACTAGAGTCAACATAGATCATCTGTTAGTCATAGATACTATTTAAAATTAACTTGCTATCTTTTTGATTCCTATTGCTAGTAATTGAAATTTTAGATATTTTCACACAAATATTTAATTATTATTTTTTAATTACAAATTGTTTATGTAAAATTTATTCCTTATTTTTCTTACATTATTGAATTTATAAGTAGGATGCTTCTAATTTTGTCAGTGGGGTTAACTCAAGTAATATGTGCATGTTAATATTTTAAAACATCTCTGGACAACTCATTTATATTGAAATTTGTGACAAGCTGGAGGTGGCTTTATTTGCCTCTATATTTGTCCAAGTACCAGTAACAAATGACCTGCCTGAATGAATCACAGCAATGTCAGCTCTGCACTTTTATTTTTAACTGTGCAATCTGTTGTGATTTGTGGTCTGAATTGTAGAAATATGTCTTGTCATGGAGGAAAAACTCCTTTGTCACATGGCCTGTGTTCACCTGAAGAATATTCCTGAGCATGACAGAACACTGCAGACACCACATGGGCATGTTATACTACAGTGCCACAGTATGGGTACTTCAATTAAAAACTACCTCCCGAAAGAGTAAGGTAATGACATTAAGGTGGATGTGCTTGTTCTATACTCTTTTCTCCTCATTTAGTGATCAAGTTCCTTAAACTGAAAATAATTTATGCAAACATTGGTGTGTTCTTTATGTGTGCTTTCTCCCTGTTTCATAATTGTAAGATTTCCCAAGCTGCGCTGGAATCTTCCCAGCAGAGAGGAAGATGTGATTCAGTATTACACAGAATGTTCAACCCTGCTTCAGGGAATGGAGTCCATCACATATTTAAAGAAGTGTGGGAAGGAGATAGCATGACATGGGATGGGATTACAGTGTTCAACTTGAGCATTGTTGCTTTAAAACAATAACAAATTGGAATTTGTCTTGACATTCTTGAAGCTACTTTATATCTTTGACTTATCAAGTTAAATACAGCTCAATTAGCTATCCGCCATTCTCACCAGAAGTTTTGATGTTATTTTAGCTGTTCTTAGTTTCTTTAGGGTTTTTTTTCTTTTTCTTTTTTAGTGGTTTTCTAAATAGAAACTGGAGAAGAATAGAATTTTTTGTGTTGAACATTTTTATATCATCTACTAAAATACATACTTAAGATAGAAGATTTCAAGCTTTAAGTGAAGGAAGAGCAGAGGGCATATTTGCAGAACAGGGAACCAGTAGTTCTTATCAGCTGCTAGCACGTTGCTTTCCCTTAAACATTCTGTAAATACTTTCATTCATGTTTGGACCTGACAATGCAATATATTATCTTTTGCTTAATTAGGTGATATTTTCAGGCTTCTCTCCTCCTGCTGTGAAAATTCATTTTTAAATTTTATGAGATGTCAGACTTCCTCTAACAGTGTGAAAAAACAGCTCAGAGGCTCTAGGTAAAAGGTTTTAGGCCATGATTGACGCAGTACAGTAGGTCATATGCTCCACTGACAAGCAGTAAATTCTGAGCTATAGTACAACATACAGGTGTTTCTGAGGAAGGTTCTGACCAGATAATTTGCAAGCATCAGCCTATATATCAAGTGTAACAGAATGTAAATGGCTTTTGGAGAACATTACTTTGCTTGATGAGCTCGGGAAAAAGAGGATGCTGTGTGTGGGACAATGAGTTATATCTAGACAATGGAAATGGGAATTACAGATTACCCTGATGAAAAGCACACCTGTCATTCAGACAGACTTTAGCAGGACCTTCCAATCAAAATCCCACTTTCAGGCCCCAGTGAATTAATTTACAGACACGAACACAAAGTTTGCGGCATAAATCACATCCTAACAAATAAATCTGGTGAAAAATGCTCGTGAAAATGATTATTTTCTAAAAGTAACCCATCTACAACATGATGGAAATGTGTTTGATCAGAGCACTTTGTAGAATAATGTCAGAATGATTTCATCCACAATTAAGATATTTTTTCTCCTGGTGTTCTAAGACAAGAGTTATTTTGCCACCATAAACACAATGGTCCATGTTTTCCTGATTATTCTGGAGCAGTTTATACAGATAGAAACTGTTTACTGTTTCAAGTGTTGAACTCCTAGTACTGAACAGAAACAGATTCTCGGTTACCTTACTTTTCTGTGACATGCCTACTTGTTCTTGCTGTTTACTCTGTGCATAAAGTCATAATCCCTGCTGAAGTAATCAACAATTCTGCAGTAGCAAGTGGCTGAATCACACAAAGGAAGCTGCACTTTAGGGATTCTAATGCAAAAGGGCTCTGAGGGCTGTTACCGAATGGCTGAGTGCATCCAGAATTTCTCACTGTTAGACCTATGTCCCTGAAGTCAACCAGTAAAATTGCCATTGTTTTCAGTCAAGCAGAATGATATGCTAAATGAGGAAAAGGAAATGAATATTGAAGAAACAAAGATACTTCTTTCATGCAAATGACTTTACTTCTTAAAAAAAAAAAAAAAAAAAAAAAAAAAAAGGAGGAATTAGAAACTGGAAATATAACAGATAAAGAACTGTTGTCTCAATTAATGCCTTTCAAATTTTCCAGTGAGGCATTTAGTTAGCATTTAGTAGCAATGTTCATTATACTTTGATAATTATTTAGAACTCCCCCCCAGAAACTGGTTGCAGTGAAAGCTTGTATCATGGCTCAGTAGTTACGGATTCTTTTACGTTATTATGCAAAAAAGGCTAAAGAGGCTTTTTTGGGTTACTTTTTTTAAAGGGGAAGGCTGGAGACCTGTGAAATAAAGCAGCTCAATTAGAGAAGGTCTGAAGTTAATGGGCATGGGTTCTGTAGGATACATATTTAAAGCTAAGAGATTGTAAGAGAACAATCCAAATTAAATGAAAGCTAAAAATTACATGCCCAGCTCTTCCTTTCCCCCCCAAAAAAACACTAAATAACAAAGCCAAAACTCCACAGTCTTTTCCTGTTAGCTATTTACCACATTAGAAGTAGAAAGAAAAAGCAAGTAAAATGGATTATGTATATCCAGTGAATGTTGCAGAAGTCAGTGTTAACAGCTGTTACCATCCAGTAACAGTAATGTTAATTAAGAGTCTTGCCTTCAATTTCTACTACCACAGTTTTGTAATGTTGCTGAATTTGGCAGACTCTTAAGACTGTAACTTCTACAAACACCAGTTAGTTAATTTTTAAATTCTACTCAGTTTATGCATATATATTGTCAATATGTTGCATTACAGGGTGAGACAAACACAAGAGAATAATAAATAGAGATGGATCTGTATCTCTCTTAATTACTGCTGGAGAAGAAAATTGTATGTACAAAGGTTGACATTTAGTGCCTAATAGGAAGTTCTGACTTAATGATGGTTTTTTTTCAGACAAATGGATTTTTTTCTCCTACATAAATATGTAGTACTTGATTCTAGAAGCCAAGTTGAAAAAAAATAATAATAATAAATAATAGTGTAATATTCTTTTAGAAATTATAAATATGCAAAGAAATATATTAATCCCATTAGTTTTTTTGCTATCATTAATTTGTTCAGAACATTTATTAGTCTACCTTTTTTGTTTCAACTTGACCCAGTCAAAGTAGTTTGAAGACATTTACAGTGATGAAGAGGGAGCTTCAATTAACCTTCTCGGCTGAGATATTTGATATGCATGAGTTACTATATAACAGTTTAATTATCTAAATACTCTTTGTAAAAGATTTCTAATAGAGAATGGAATTGATTTATATATTATGAGAGCATAATCATTTATTTAATTTCTCATCAGATTTCTTTTGCCAAGATGTATGCAAATTATCCAGCAAGCTCTGGGTCCAAAACCAGAACTCAGAATCTGACAAGCTTCTTGCTCTGTGTAGCTAGTTTTTGTGTAGTTTTGTATCTTTGGTTTGAAGGCAAAGAACTACCTGCTGGTAGTTAATAACTAAGTGATTCGCAATTGTACTACTGTTCAGAACTCAGAGCTATAAAGGTGTACTTTAATCTTTGTTCTAGAGATTCATTGCCATAATCTGCATCATAGCAGAGAAAAACTGGGGGGAAGGTGAAAGATAGTATAGCAATATTATAATATTTTTATATATATACATAAATATATATATATATATATGCAGTTTAAAAGTTTATATTGATTGTGTATTGATTGACTTATACTGATTAATGTCTTAATATTAAATATTACCTTATTTTCTTTTTATTTTAATATTGTTGACCTCTTTTCTGTGTGCGTGTGTGGCATTAGTATATTTGTCGATAAGAAGAATAAGGAAATAATGTCACACTTGTGTGACAAAAAAAACGATTGCAGTTTCATAGTAAGTCTTAGCTCATCTCAGTCCTTATAAAAGCCTACGATTTCCTTAGAACAATCAGACTCTGTTGGTAGTTGATTGCCTGATACAATGATATCAGTCACATAATGTTTGTTTTTACTGACTCAAATGTGAAGACATCTTAATGAGAAAGATAGTTATCATATTACAAAAGAGGAAACTGAGGCACTGAAGTCCTGATTAATGTCTTGGAGACAGCAACTAAAGCCAGTGACAAAGAAAGGCACAGAAATCACATTTTGGTTCCCCATTTATTTGTTACAGTTCCACAAATTTTATTCCCTTAGTGCTGTCACTTTGTCTTTCTTGTGTTAAAGGAAAATAACTTTTTTTTTTTTTTTTTTTTTTTTTTTTTTTTTTTTGCCCTTTGGTTTTGGAAAAGATTTAATTTAAGAACAATGTTTTTGAAGAGATTTCACCAAAAATAAAGGCAGAGAATTATTCAGTAGTTGAAAAGAAGTAGTTAAGTAGAGCAAAATCCTAGCTATTGCTGATGTGAATTTTGCTACTGATCCCTGGCAATAAACATTTTCAGTGTAAGGTGTAGTTGCATCAATAAAATCCTCAAAGACCAGAAAAGGATAGTTTAGGGAAGACATTTAGGAATAGGTTTGGGAAGTGAATAAGGAGCAAATATATGAATATGAAAATATTCAGGTCTTTAAAAAAGAGTAGACTTGCAGAGATTCCTGAAGGTGAGAATAAATAAAGCTAAACAGCCTCTCATCACTTAGACAAGGTGAAGATTAATATTTTTGCATGAAGGTTTGCTATTTTATTCTTTTGAAGTATGCTTCAGTTTCCAGTGCTAAGCAAAAAACATACCATCCTGAGCAGGATGATTGTAGATAACAGGTTTGTTAAAATTTGCAATAAGTAACTTCCCATTTTCTAGATGATACACTTTTATTTAATTACTGTTAATAACTGTTTAACTATTCAGAAATTTATTACATTCTGTGACAATATATTTACCTTCTGTATAAGACCTCTAAAAAATAACAAAATGATATGCAAAAGATTATTTCCTTTACAGTCCTCTGTGTGTCTTTTATTCCCTTTCAGGGGACAGTGTTACTTATGATTTGATCTAACTGTTCCAAGTTGGGCAAACAGTTTAAATTTCTAAATTTCCTTAAATGTCTCAAATTTCCTTTATGTTCAGGAAAGGTAATTTCATCTCCAGTAACCAGACTGTCTTATCAGTAAATTTTTATGCAGGCTGGGAAGGATGACCTGAACTGCAGTGGCATTTCTGCTCATCTTTTGGCAGAAGGTCATTCATTGCTTGTGAAGGGTGAAGGCAGACTTGGCCTCTTGGCACAATGTAGAATCCCAACTGAAGATTTTGCTAGAAAATTTTGAAGCTTCATTGACACAGGGTGCACAAGGATTGTTTCTGTTTTAATTTCCCCCAAAATGTGGGCATTTACTTTCTTCTTAAATTATATTTTATGCCCAAGAACCATCTTGGATATCAACTGAAAATAAAATAAGGCCCTCAGACAATGCTTTTCATTTTTGTATTGTAAGGCAAGGAGGTAATTACCTCCATTTTAAGAAAAACAAAGCTGTTAACAGTATTCACTCTCAGTGTGGGACTGAAGTTCTATGCAGGAACTGGGATTTCTTTGTTAGAATATTTCAAACTGTATTTACAAATGAGAGGACTTTTTTTCTTCAACGTTTCTTGCTAGTCCCAGCGTGGATCCCTGTCACAAGTTAGTGCAAAAATGAGGGTGAAGGTCCTTATTTGTTGACTGTGATTAGAGCTTTGTAGTCTACAAAGTGTATTGGTAGAAAAGGTTAGTTTTACTGGAAATAAATAAATAAATAAATAAGATTAGTGCCTGAGGTGTTTTACTAGCCTCAGATTCATAGCACCTTAATTTGGGATTCTCCTTCCTGGACCAATCAGTGAAGACTGATCTGAAAGTATGTCTTTGCAACCCTAAGCTATGAAGTACATCCCTGGTATCCATTATCTTAAAAAGCATTATAGCAATTATGAGGTAGAGTGTCTTAATCTGAACAAAGATTTGGAATATTGGTATAGTTAACCAGGTCAAATTGGACCAGGGGGGGTAGGGGGGGAGGGAGGGAGGAGAAGGGGTAAGATGGCAGTGAGGGAAAGGAAGTAATTATAAAATTAAACTAGAAAAAATTTTGAAGGAAAGCTTTGATGAAAACTGGGGGAAAAATCTAACTGAAACTGATTAGAAGAAGTTGAATTAATTTGTAGATTAATTAATTCCACAAAATTCTACCAAAATGAAATGACTTCATGGGTAAGAACATGACCAGAGAGAAAGAGAAGGAAGAACAAATGTTAATATAGTGAAGTGTCTTTGTGTGTGTGTGTGTGTTGTTACAATCAATATGCAGGTGACTCAAATGATGAGAAAATAGCTGTATTCTCGTAATTCTTCCTCCCACACTACTACATTGAGTAATACCATGAAGCTTTACAATGCTGATATGGTTTATGCATTTTTTCTTAATGGTAACATGTAAAAATTACTCGGCAACAGTTCAGAAAAAAATATCAAAAGGTCTTTGTTTAGTGGTAGAGTTAAGTTTCTCCTCTGACAATTTCAAGCAACAGGAATGCAGAAACAGAGCATTCTCAGTCAAAACATTGAGCAAAACTATGGCGCATCCAGATGTGTTTAGGATACAGAGTTCACTTAGCAAACTAAATGACAATATTACAGCAACTACACAAGCAGCCAGAGATAAATGAGTATTTTAGAAATTAGAAAACTTTTGTTGTAGTTATTACCATACTTTGCTTTTGTTGTGAGTTGTTGGCAGAAGAGGAAAAGGGAGCTGGAAGAGTGGAACAGGAATGCAAGAAAAAGTTTTTGCTGTTTACTATCTCTACCAAAAGACCTTGAGGTTACTACCTTCCTTATTTAGGATGTATTACGAATTTCTCTTATGGCAACAAGTTGCTGTTTTTCCTATGAAAATGCTTAAGTAATGTGAAAGCATTTTTAATTCTCAGTAAGAAGAGCAGGAAGTGTCTATTTCCAAGAAAAGAACTCATTTTCTTAATTACAGAGCTTAAGTGAATTTTTCTACTTACAAAAATAAGTTTTGTGTATTATTATAATTAAAAGTAAACAGTAACTCTTTGATCAATTTTGGAGTAATACATAGGGAAGTCTGCAAATAACAGTCATGGAAGTAGCACTGGGAGGCTAAAATTTGGCAGTTCAGACTTTTTTTCTTGCCATTATGCTGATGATGTTTGTATGCATTTACATGCTTATGTGCACCTGTGCGGCTGTAAGCCCTTTGGTGAATTAATAATGGAGAAACAGGGCCCATGGCATCTTGAAGAGTACACAGTACTACCTTAGCACAGAAGAAAGGGAACTTCGTGTAAGCCTCAGCACAGTCACAACCCACACGTTTGTGCTTCCCTGATGTCAGACACCAGGGCAGGCACAAGACAGGACTGGTAGCAATCTCAGTGAGCCTGCACACCTGACTCATTCCAAGGAGATCTGTCAATTTAAGCTATTAAAAAATAAATAAATAAAAATAAAAATCTGGACTTTTCACATAATTTAATGTTTCTAACCTTATTCTCATGGTTGTATACACACCAGTGTTATTGGCACTACAAGTGAGGAGACAGAACTGTTACACTTGACCTCCTCACTTCATTAGTGAGAAACATAAAATGAAGACAGTGCCCTACTAGGCTGAGGTTATGAAGAAGGTAGCTTCAGGAGGAGTTATTTTGGGTAATCTTGTTAGCAAACAAGGCAATGTTATTTTAATGCCTTTTGAATAGCATCAACTTCAAGTCAGTAATCTGTTTTCTTGTACTATGCTCTGCCATCCTGAATTTGCTGGCATTTATCTTCTTCTGGCAGGCTTCCTAAGGTTTTCCAAGACAAGGCCACTTAAGGCCCTTGACTGCCAACTGAAATGGATGGTGCACAGAAAAGCCAGCTCAGCTCTGCTTTCTGTGTGACTGGCAATGTCTTCTGGGTTACACATGCTTCTTTTCCCTTTTCTCTTCTTTATCACTGAAATTCTGTAATAGAACATTGGTCTCAAAAAAGTGGAAAAGAAAAAAATACATTTATATGAGAAAAGAATATAATGATAACAAAGCACAATATTAGTAATACAGCAATGACTTCAAAGCAAAGCAACATTGTAAAGGATATACAGCTTATATACATATATGCATGTGTAATGCATATGTTTAATGTATACATTAACATATACAAATAACATATGCAAATATGTGTGTGTGTATGCATACATAGCTATACACACACACATATACACATGAATTTTAGGTAGTGATCACAAATCCAAATGAAGACTAGAAGAAATGTAAAATTTGAGATGGCCAAAAGTTCACCTAAATCATTAACAGAAGCTCCAAGAGTGGGGAAGGGGGAAAAAAAAAAAAAAAAAAAAAAAAAAAAAAAAAAAAAAAAAAAAAAAAGACTAATGTGATCTTTCCCTAGAAATACCTGGGCATTAGTTATTAGGTGTGGTCTTCTCCCCAGCCTATGCACTCAAGATTCACTGAAAGCTTTTCCACTGCTTTATGATCAGTAGCTATCTGCCTCTTTCAGGACTAATCCCATCCTCCCCTCCATAACTTATTTGATTTTCTTCACATAAGATATTTCTGACACTTCTCTTTTAAATTTCCAACCATGTAAGAATGGAAGCAGGCTCCATTTAAGAAACAGATGATCAAAGGATTCATTTCTTATTTAACTTCTCTGGGAGCAGAACTTAAAGGGAAGATCAAGTCTGTTCAAAGAACAGCAGTAGAAAACTAAAAGGAGACAGTGATATTTCTTTTCCCTCAGGGAAAAAAATATGGAGCTGGCTTCTTTATAAATACACAGAATTACCTCTCTGCCATTGCTAGGTCAGAGTAAAAGATCTCAAATATTCATGGCAGGGTACCTTATTTGTAAAGTCCATACTTTTTAACAATTAACTGCCTCAGAAAGTGGAAATCAGTGGGAGCTATTGGTGGGAGCTGAGTATTAACGAAGCCCTTGGGAGCTAAACTATATCAGTTGCTGATCTGTAGCAGTGGAAACAGTAAAAGGAATACCAAGTCAAACAGAAATGTATTCACTTCTTACGATATTCTTGTTCATTTATGTCACTAAAATGGATCAGGAATAACTTGTTAAAAATGCAATCTCTGGAGTTAAACTCACATTTTAATGTAGGACTTAAAAAAAAAAAAAAAGAAAAAAAAAAAGTATGCCTTTTGAAAAGTAAATATTCTGTATCATAGATAGTTATCCAAACAACTTATTTTCCAGTTCACTGTGTGCAAAAGGATCACAAGACAAAAAAGCATGTTGTAGTTACTCAATATTAAGTTTTCAGTAATGTACCAACATAAAGATTAGCCTGGTTTTTAAATATCAGGTGAAGTGCCCTTCAGTCATTGTTTCACATGAAGTATTCACCTTTATTTTTTTATATATACTCGACAGAAATTTATAATGCTTATTGAATTAAGACTTAGATATTGGCCTTTAGAAATTTTAGATTCATAAGAGCAAATCACAACAATTTTTCATCATTTAGATAGCTGTACAAATGTATGACAAGAGGGTATAAATATAATAAAGATAATAAAGATAAGTATTCATAAATGCATATATATGTTTAATCAGAGATTAACTGTGTGAGATCAGAGAAGAAGGAAGGAAGGAAGGAAGGAAGGAAGGAAGGAAGGAAGGAAGGAAGGAAGGAAGGAAGGAAGGAAGGAAGGAAGGAAGGAAGGAAGGAAGGAAGGAAGGAAGGAAGGAAGGAAGGAAGGAAGGAAGGAAGGAAGGAAGGAAGGAAGGAAGGAAGGAAGGAAGGAAGGAAGGAAGGAAGGAAGGAAGGAAGGAAGGAAGGAAGGAAGGAAGGAAGAAGGAAGGAAGGAGAGAGAGAGAGAAAAAGAAAGAAAAAAAAAAGATAAATATAATTTCCTTTACAAGAAAACACTCTGCATTTATACTGAAAGACTATTTTATGGCATTGTATGGAGTTAGGTCTTTTCTCTTTTCTTTTTTTTTTTTTTTTTAAATTTATTTATTTTTTTTATAAGCTAAATTCGTTGCTTAAAACCTCAGCTCTCTGGAAACTCTTTGAGGTCTGTGAAGATAGATAAGCAACCTTATGAAGAAATTCAGAATGTGATCCGGACTGAGCCGCGCATAGTTTATCCAGAGCACTCTGCTCACTCTCCATAGAAGAAGCCTGAGAAGGCTGGCCTCATAAGGCAAAAGCAGGTTCTTAACAGTACTTCTACAGCACATCAGTCTGCCATTATAAAATGCCTGAAATTAATTAGTTCATGAGGATTTTTCTCTGTCAGTTTAGGATGTTGAGATTCTGGACACCACTTTTTAAGAGTACTTTTCTTAAGGAAAGTTAGGTTTGAATTTCTTCTATTCTGAAACTTTAACATCAGATATCCAAACTTACTGTCATAAACAAAGTGTACTGTAGTAAAGATCTCAGTCAAAAATTATAGCATTGTATGAATTAAGCCTGCTCTTCAGAGAGTATAGAAACTCTTGAAGATGCTGATCGTATTCTCTACTTCCATCTTTAATTTTCTCTTGTGAATCTCCTGATTACTTTGGATAAGCAAGCAAGCATTTTTGTAATTGTTGCACATAAAAATATACAGCAAAATAAAAAACATCCTCTTTCAGAAAAAGTATTATAAGGAATACAAGGATTACAGGTTTCCTCTATAGTAGGCAATCCATTTGAACTCTATATATTTTTGTTAAGTTAGCATCTTTCCTTAAAAAATGAATTATAAAAAATACCTCGTGTTATTCAACATTACTCCCTACATTACTGTCTTTGGCCATATTAATGATCTAGAACATGAAACGGTGAAGTTTGTCTCTGTGGTAGTACTAAGAACTCTTTTTATCATTTTTATTTTCCTGTACGTCTGGAGGAAAAAAAATATTATTCATTCAGATGAAAACTACAGTGGCACCACATGTATTCAAAGTACAAAATATTTTCTGCTCAGAGGGATTTGCATCCCTAAAGTACTCCTCTGAAGGGTCCTACTTAGTTTTGTTTTTCCCTTAAACAAAATATCATCAGGTGGCACAGTCAGATTTGCTTAGTTTGGTGTTACAACAATAAAGCATTCCATGTTCCAAGACTGGCTCCTTATTTAAGCACTTTATTCTTTTGACCAAAGAGGAGTAGCTATGAATTCAAATGTATGTGCCACAGCACAAGCAGCAAGCTTTCTTTGCTCATATGTCTCTGCAAGTGTTCTGCTTCCAGTCACTAAATCGTACACCAGGGTTGGACGTTGCTGTATTAGGTTTAACATGGATTTCAGATGGAGATAAATTGACTTGCATTGATTACTTCTCCAGCAGTTGCAGCTTCACATAAAGTTAGTTCACAAGAGAAACATTTTATTTAGAATCCTGGATACTTTTTTTTGGCTTATAAACAAATTAATATTTATACTGCTTCAAGAGTATATTTTATTAGACTATTGGTTCAAATCCTTTTGCTTTCCTTGGCATCTATCTTTGTCTTGCAAAAATAAGTCTCAGAATTGAGAACTATCTATCTGAAACTTAAAGAAATGTGAGATATTTAGAAAGAATCAAAAATATCAGGAGCCTGCCTGATACTGAATTGTATATTACAGTGATTAATACTGTGCAGCAGGGCAAGCAACTCAACACATGAGGCAGAGAAACATCCCACCATTCAGTCAGGCTGCTGAGAGCAGCTAACAAATTCAGAAGGCTATATAGGGAACAACATCCTGTCTCTCACAAGGAAAGCATACCATGTCTTCTCTGACACTGTTTCAAAATCCCAAGAGAAAAGTACAAGGAACTTCTCTTTGGACATCCAAATAAGGGTTGGTATGCCAGACTCAACACATACAATCATCACTAAACTGGGCATCATACTTCAGAGATGCAAAGCATTTTTGTACCTTGCCTTCCAAACTTTATTTATTCTCCAGTTTATTTATTTGTTTGTTTGTTTGTTTGTTTGTTTGTTTTTACTTGAGTATATTAGACATAGTTGTCTAGTACTAAATGTAGAGGTTGGTGGCCCTGCCTGTGGCAAGGGGGTTGGAGATACTTGAGGTACTTTCCAACCCGGGCCATTCTATGATTCTGTGAAATTATCAAATAGGCTTCCAAAAACATCCTCTCTCTTAAATAGTTCTCTTACTGTCTCTCATCTCTAGCAATTTTTCCTGTAATTTACTTAAAATTTCATGGAAGACCAAATAGAATTATTTTTGTAACTGACTGACAAATGCACATTCGTGCACATTCTATCTCAGCTGTCCTTTTGCACAGAATTCACTGGACTGTGTATTTATATTTCAAAATCATACACCTGTAGCTAAAAATAAAAAAAAAAAATTACTGTGTTATTTACCTGACAGTTCCAATACTTGAAAAAAAAGCACTCAGTCTTTTATCCCAGAGGACCAAGACTAAAGCATCTTTCTTTTGTCTGAGTAGGTTCAGTTTTAGCGATTGTACATCATAAGGAAGTATTCCCATGATTTTCCTTTTTGACAGAGATTTCAAAGAAATGTATCTGGCCTTGTCTTACATATGTCTATTGACAATTTGCTCCTCTACTTACTCTTAAGATATCTCAGAAATGATGCCTTTACTTTCTTGTGCATTTAAGATATTCTTATCTGTTAGAACTCTGATTGCTAGCAGCTATGGTAGGTATAGGTATACATTATCCTCTATGTTTCACTGTTCTAAAATCTTTTCTGCCACTGCTGTGTTTCAGGAAAAAAAAAAAAAAGTTTCAGACTTCACTCATACATTGACCTACCTCTAGTCTTTGTTATGTTAACTTCTTTCCCAGAAGAGAAAAATTCTATTGCACAGATTTTTTATCTTTTACTTCTATAGTCTTGACTGCACTGAGCACATTTCCAGCTCTCCTTATTCTTTCTTATAGTCTGAACTCTTTTCTTGTACTGTAAGAAATTGTCATCATCATCATACTTAAGAGTTGTGACATCAAAATTTGTCACAGTGCATTTTGGTGAGACAGGCCAGCTGCAAAGCATAACTGAAAAGTGTGAAAAAACATGATCTCCTTACGTAATGGTTTACCATGCAAATAAGCATACTCTGTTTTTCTAGTGACCTATGCAAACACCCTGCTAGCAATCAAGCTTAATGAGAGATTTTGAATCAACCAGCTTTTAACAAAAATTTTGAAATTCTAAATAGTTAAAAATGTTCTCTACTCATATTGTTGTTTTGAAATGTTGGGCAACTGTATGGGGCAAAGTATAAATATTCAACAGACTGACAAACAGGTATGATGTAGTTGGTCCCTTTTGAATGAACTTTTCAGCTGCTTTCTTTAGCCTCTGTCTTCAGAAGATTGGAGTTCTCTACTAACATGATACACACGAGCCCTTTTAGCTCTTTTCTGGAGTACATCAAGAATTTCCTTACCTTTAGTAAATTGCTTCAATTCCCTTTCATGTCTTTTCTTGAAACTGAAATCTTGACATCTTTTTAAAGCTGTGATATATAGCTTCTGAATCAACATGCTATTTTGTAATCATACTCTTTCAAACAGTTCATTTTCCTGATTGCTATTTACTCATAGAGTTAATTCACATGCCAAGACAGTTTAGCTCGCAACCAAACTTTGAGTACCATGTACCTTCTCCTACCTTACAGTTAAAGAGTTCAGGCTTAAAATAAGCAGATTTATTTGTTTGTTTACTATTCATTTGGTAAGATTTTTGTCACTTAAATTTTGTTGAAAATTTCTTTTTTTTTAACAGTGTATTCCCCAATTCTAGCTTCACAGTCAGCTTTCTATCTGAGATGACACAGAGTGACTTTGAGCCAGAGGTATTTAATAACCTGAAAACTCTGCTGTGCCTGTAGTCTGCATATAGAAAGTTAATGACTTTTATCATTCTATTTGTGCTACAGAGATTCATTCAGCTTCTTAGGTTATGCATTTATTTCTCTTTCTTCTTTACGACTGAGGCTTTTAAGATACTGGTTTATTTCTCAGTTCACCCATGTTCTGGCCAATTGGCACTGCGTAGTGACTCTGTATATCACTGAATGGCTCACATTGGACAACGAGTGCTATTTATTCCTCTTCTTATAATGTATATTAAGTACTACTTTAGACTTGCAGTGTTTCTTAAACACTAAACTGAAGATACAAATATAAAATTTGTATAGCATTCTTTTTGTCCACGGAATTTGATTTTAGAAACAGAGGAATTACTTCAGCAGATCTCAAAAACCACTGGCATAACCAAGTCTGCTTTGTCTGCCGCTACTATTATCAAAATAAAAGTTTCCTCTTATATTCCTATAGAGATATAGGGCAGATTCATACAAGTTTAATTTCAAAATTTTTAAATTAATAAATCTCTGCTTCTTATTGAACTAGAAAAATTCACAGTTATCAATTCCATGATTAGGACAACATATACAAAAGAAAGTCTCCATACATCACCTATTCTTTCTTCATGCTTTGGTTTAATCCACCAGACATGAGCCATTAGCTCACTGCTTTTTTTAATCCAGCCAGATGAGGGAGACAATCATGCAAATACTGTAAAACTCCTGGGATGAGATAAAGGAAAGAATAAGTAAAACAGGCAATGCACAGTGCAATTGCTCTCTTCTACCTTACCAGTGCCCAGCCAGTCCCTGAGAAATAGCAACCCCCAACTCCAGCCAACTCCTCCAGTTTTACTGTTTACATGATACCATAAGTCATGGAATAACCTTTTGGCCAAGCTGGGCCAAAACACAGTGCCATACCAGTCACAATGAAGAAATGCATCTGTATTCCTGTCATTTTCGAATCAAATATATTTTCTTGAATTGTTTTAATTTTGGGTTACCTAAACATTAAGCTAAGAAATGTTTTACAAGAGCAGAATGACAGAATCACAGAATGGATAAGGCTAGAAGGAACCTCTCAAGGTCTTCTAGTCCAATCCCACTACTCAAGCAAGGTGTGATCTCACTAGTGCTAGCAATGCTATTCGTCAGTCCAGTAGACTGCTGGCTAGCTTTGTGACAAGGGCACATACTTGGCTCACGTTCAAATTGGTGTCCATCAGGATGTCTTGGTAGTTCTCTGCATAGCTTTTTTCCAGACCATCATCCCTGGTGTTCTACTGGTGCCTGGGGGTGTTTTTTTTTCCATCCTAGAAAACAACTTGGCATTCACTGAATTCTATGAAGTTCCGTTCTACCCAGTTTTACAGCCTGTTAATGTCCTTCTGCAAGACAGTATAACTCTCTGAACAGCCACCACTCCTCCCAGTTCTGTATCATCTGCAAACATAAGGAAAGTGTCAATCTAACAAAAGGGTAGGTTAGGCCAAACGCAATTTGAGAAAATAAAGTGCTTTGGCAATAAGGCGGAGGACAACTGGCCTTGAATCATGATGGCTGGCTTGCAGAGGATGGGGGGTTGTCTTTTATATCTTTTGCTGCCTTAAGCTTTCCCAGGACAAAGGAAAAGAATAATCTGGGATGAAATAGCTCTCCTCATATTCTTACATTTTCTCATTCTCAGACATGCCTCCCTACATTCTTAAGGATGATAATGTTCTTCTTCAAATATGTTCAGAGTCCTCTGTGAATCTATTTCTTTCTGTGACACTTTATTTAGCTGCTTTCATTAAAGACTCCTTCAATAATCCTTCCAAAAAAAAGAAAAAAAAATCAGATCTCTACATCATTCTCTGTTGATTTTCTTCCTGTTGAGCATGCTGTCTTTCTTGGAATTTATCAAAAACTAAAATTGAAACATCTTCCTGCCAGGTGGAACAGCATGTGTGCATCATAATAGGTTAATGATTTCTTTATAGCTAGCTGAGCAACAGGTCAGTTGTTAACAGATTCTGTGTTGTTTCTTTGTTATAGACAGAGGATAATTTGACATACAGATAGAGATAAAAATAACATGTGCTTTGTTTCCCAGTTCATTTGTTTCTAAAATGTCTGCGGTATTATCTATATTTAGTATTTTTCTATTTATTTATTTTTGCCACAGGATGTTTTGAATTAATGATAACTGCACGATAAGGATACTACCCAAAGCCTTATGTTAAGCAAAACAGAATCAGCTCAGCATCTTCTTATACTTCTGGAGGGCAATGTAATGAATATCCAGTAACAGCAGACAAGATCACCACAGGAGATTTTTTGCATTGGGCATTTATGTGAAAGAAACATTTTTTTAGAGCATAGCATTAGCTGAGAGTGTTGCTTGACATGCCTGTAGCTGGGCAGCAGAAACATAAGGAATGCGGAGGGTCTGTCTGACTTTGTAGCCCATGCAGAGAACAACTCCTCTAAACATGTTTTGTAGCATCTGGCATATATTGAAGCAAATTCTTTGCTAAGGAAACAGAGTAATATTCTATTGATAGCACTCAGCAGTTTTCTTAAAGAAGAATTTGACCTATAGTGTTTCCTAATATTGCCTTTAGGCTGACATTTTTGGTCCCTGTTAGGAGACATGAATGCTAGGGCTCCCTGCATCTTCAACGCTTGTGGGACAGCTTTGATAAAAAAAATCTTATTTTAGAGGTTAGAAAAAGTTAGATTTCTCCATATTTTAAAATGTGAATATGTTGCCTCTTTTTATGGTTTTAGAAAATGAAGCGACTGAAGAATAATAATGACAAGAGAGAAAAATAACAGGCCATATAATAAGTGCTCTCCCTTGCTTTAGATTTTTTAATACTACCACTAGAAAAAATATTTCTTACATGTTTTAGACAGCAAATATTCATAAGTTTGCCTATCTACCTTAGATATGACGTTCTTTCCTTATTTTAATTAAAATTGAGATGATGCATATTTGAAATCTAGGAAGGAGTAATTAATTTGTGTTATTGACAGAACCTCCATAAACAAGCTTTCCTTTTGTAGGAAATGCAGTTCTTTCAACAAATTTATTGGCATCAGTGAAGTCATCTGACTGAATAGAGTTTGGAAGAGAGGCAGATAGCAAGCAAGCCAATTGTTTTGTTGAATTTGTTCCTCTTTCAGAAAGGAAAGGATCTCTTCCATAATATGATGCAACGGAGACAGAGTTTTCATAACATTATTCTTGCCCACTGGTAAAAGCATCTGACCAACTATTATGGTATTTTAATCACAGAATCCTTACCATGTTTCTTAACAGTAAAAGTCTGCCAGAAGCATACACGTTGAATGAAAATGAAACCTGCAGCAAGAGCTAAGTTCAAGTTTACACAGCATTCAAATCCCATCTAAGAAACAAGACCATACAAAAAGCATCTGAATTTATGTGTAGGTGGACTGGTTTACTGCACACATTCTCAGTAGGATCCAGTTTCTCTTTCTTCTGCACCCCTGGAAATCATTACAACAGAGCATGTTTTTTTAATCCCATATTTATTGGGAGCTAACAAATCTTTTGAGACTTTTACTCACAGCAATACTCTCCAAGGTACTGGTATTTTCTTCCTTCTGGTATTAGCCTCCTACCTGTACTTCCTACTAAATTTTACTGAGGCCCAGTCACTCATCTTCCTTACGCAGAATAGCGAGGCCTGCTTCTTATTTTGCATCTTTTCCCCATAAATCATGAAAGCTCCCAATGTTCCTGTAGTCAGCTGAGATGCTTTCTGTCCACGAAAGTTAACAGTAGTAACAGTGCAGAAATGGTGTCTTAGTAAGTTGTCACACCATCTTTATTGCCTTCCTCTGCTAAAAGTAGAATAAGGTATTCTGAAACCTGTCCCTTAGAACTGAATGTATAGATTCATTCTCACTTCATCACAGTGGCTGTTAAATGTTGTCAGGTAATTTGCAGTGATTAATTGGGAAATGACTGCAGACTCAGAACACTGAGGTTAAAGAATTTGAAGATGACATATTAAAGTAAAGCTAAGTAATTATGCCCGCAAATGCAACATTTAATATGAAAAGCATGTATGAAAGCTTTCAATTCACACAGCTACAAGAGACACCTACTCTTACCTGTCCCTCTCCAGCTTGTCTCTGTCCTAGACTTTCTACTGTTTGATCATAAGTCTAAGTATCTCCACTCCACAGAAACAAACTTGATCCATTTGTATTTATTTCAAATTGTTTTTCTTTGGTAATTTATTCCATATGCTTGTTACTATGTGAAGCACAGAAACTCATATTGTGTTCCCCTCTATAAAGCATGTAACTCCAGAAAGAGCTGAAAATAGTGAATTACACAACCAAATTCCCCTGTGAAAAAGTAGCATGCCAAGATGATGCATGCTAGACAATGCAGTTAAGCCCTCCAAAGTGGTACAGTAAGTAATGGTTTCAAATAAAGAGTGTCATTTTCTTTTCCCTTTAGGATCAGGCTATTTTTCAGATCTCATGGACTCTTCTTAATAACTATAATAAAAAGAATCCAATATGCTAGGGTTCAAATGTATTATGTATAGATCATGTCATGTTTTTATAGCTGGATTTGATTGCCTGTTTATGCTTCTCTGCAGTCTGCATTCAAAGTTCAGATGTTCTGTTTCACTTTGAATGCTTCCTATAGGAAAGGGCATCACAGGCAGTATAGCTGTAATCTTCACAAACAGTGTTAGCATCTGTTTTAGGGGACAGCCAAATTCTTCAGACAGCCTGTCAGCACAATGGTTTTCTGCACCCACAATTTCTCTTTCTTTCCACTGTTTGTTACTGGAGGTTTTTAATCTCTCTCCTTTTTTTTTTTTCTTTTTTCTTTTTTCTTTTCTTTTCTTTTTTTTTTTTCTTTTCTTTTTTCTTTTTCTTTTTTTTTCTTTGTAAGAATATCCTTCAACCTGTAATAATCATGTTTTTTGGACTACAAAAGTTTATTTATGTAAAATCTGTGGAAAACTGAAAAAAAATCATTTGCAATAAAATGTATGTTAGAAATAGAAGATAAGGTTATAGATGATATTTTAACCAGAAGACCTTTTGTAGGGCCTAAGAAAAAGCATTACAAGAAAAGGGAAGGGAAGAGGAAAAGAGAGAATAAGGTCTGGAGAATGATCTTGTGGAAACTAAACAGAACAAGAGAAGTGTAAAAGCTAATAAACAATAGCAAAGGGAGGAGGGAAAAGGAGTACGTACAAAAGAACAAAGGAAAGAAACCAGTAGTAATTCTTCCATGGAAAGGTATGTAAGACATGTTAAGAAAAGGGTAAATGAAATGGTCATCCCAATGGCAACTCATTTCATACATGTATGTCCCATAAGGTGCTTTAGAGGAAAAGATGTGCTGCTCCCTCCGCAGTCAGGAAGGCAGTGGGTGCAGCCTGGGGGCTGAGCAGTGCTGATTGGTCTCCTGAAAAGGCTTTTGGACCAAGGATCCCCCACTCCACCCATCTCTTCCCATGCTGACCATCATACATAAGCTGATGAATACAAATTTTACTGTTGTTGAGAGGGCTCTGAAGACAGCCACTTTGATGGGTTTTCTGCTGAATTTGTCATCCAGTATGGTTAGAGGATTTTGGTGTGTCTCCCCAGAATTCCAGCCAATCTATCTAATCACTGTAAAACAAGGAGAGCAGAAATGTGACCCCTGTGGCAATGTATCCCTGGAGAAAAGCCAGAGCTCTGTACCACTTATGTATTAATTTAATATGTACGGGGTCTCTAGGTCTAGTGCTGACCTTTCTATGTTTAGATTAATTTTGCCTACACCAAATATATAAGCAAATCTTTGTCTCTCACTTAATTCTGCAGTAGGAAAACTGAACCCATAGTTTAAAACTTGTGAATGAGTGGGCAGATGGACTGGCTTATTATATAGCAGTCACTCTAAAAATCCATTTTTTTCTGAAGTCTAATATTTCACTAACATTTCTGATATTTTGGGAAGCATTTGGAAGAGGTACTTCTCTATTAGAAAATCTCATTTATTTCAACAGATGGGAGTAGTTATTTTCTTAGTAAGACAATAAAAAACTAATTTTTGCTTTAACAACATAAGGACTGAATATAAAGATTTTTCACTACTCTATTAGTGGAGGTAAACATCTTTCAGGAGAAAAGTGAAACCCTGAGCACTGCGGTATTCACATCTTCCAGATTTAAAAAAAAAATCAGCAATGCATACGACATTATCAGTGTCATTGCTACATACTGTGATGATGCTAGAGTTCTATCAATATCAAACCAACTGTCATCTGTGGAAATAAAATTTTTAAAGTATCACATTTTTTATACTGAAACTGTTATAAAAGACCATTTCACACCAAATTAAGACATTACTTGTACAAATGTAGATTATAGCTTTTTTGCAAGCCATACAATGATTGGACTTTATTAGATTGTGATTTTAGAATTATGGAAGGAAGGAGCATTCTCATGCTAATAGACTAATCTAAGCCATTCACAAAAGAAAGATCCTTGAATAGTGAAAAGTTTCATTATTAATGGATTGAAGAGGAGGAAAAAATAATATAGTTTAAAACTAGCTTTGCTAAAGCTAGATTTGCTTTTCCAAAGTTTTATGAGGTTCTATCTTGTTTTTACCTTTCTAAAGTAATGTTTTCTTTAGACTACAAGATACTAAATGTCAGATTATGCAACAAGGCAATTCATAAGTATGACTATTGTGTATAAATATTTGGAGAAATAATAAGGACTTGAGTCATGAGACAGCATGAAACCAACTTTTATTGTGTAAGGGTCTCATTTTTACATGATGTTTGTTTTTGAAATGTATTTGTGATTCATATCTTGCCTTTACGGAAAGGAAGGATTTTTATATCAACAGGACTACAAATAATTGCAAAGACTTGGAACAGTAAAACAGAAATCTACAGAAAGCACTTTGATATAAAAGCTGGGTTCAGCAGAAGAACACACCACAACATTCTGTTCATTATATTCACAGTATTTTTTACTAGGACTTGAGTACAGAAGTTCCTGTATATGAGCATTATATATGATATAACTCTGATATCAGCAGTTAACAAAATAATAATGCTACCAAGAAAACTGAAGAAAAATATGGAAAGGATAAATTAAATGAAGGTTTATCCTGACAACATTTCATCCTTAGTCCAACAGAAGACCACTGCATCACTTCCTTCCCACATAAGGTCTAATCTGAGAGTTTTAATGGGTTATTTGTGGTTCTCAGACATGGTGTTGTGCTTCTGTACACAGTAATTTTTAAGTCTTGCTGATAATTGGGGAACTAAAGGATTCCTAATGCAGGGCCAGATCAACTTTATATTCCTGGTTCATGGAAGAATTCCAAATGACTTGAACAACCCTGGATCAGATCCATATTAAGAATCATTTAATGTGGTCAGGCCACAGCCTTGCTCCATTGACTTCACTTCAGTCACTCATGACTCACATAGTTGCAAATTGAAAAAAATGAGTAATTTTCAACTGCAAATAACTGCAATAAAAATAAGACGAAAGACCATATTATCTAGTAGAACTTTATCCTTATATTATCCTCATTTTCCATCAGAAGTAAATGTGATTGCTCAGTTGTAGCAAAGTCAATGATACACATTAAATAGCAACTTGGCTCATCTAGAATGACTTCATGATAAAGTCATCTAATTAAATTCTGGGCCCAATACTCTACCAATTTAAATGAGCGACAAGAGTTTATCTGAAATCAACTACGTGTTGCAGGTTCATAATATCATCTTTCACAAAAGAAATACCTAAAAAAGCATCAGAGGTACGGATAACTAATCTTTTACAATATATTTTTACAATTTTTAAAGTTGGAAAGGGGATGAAATAACAATAACAACTGGTATACAGATGATCAAAGGGCTGGAGCACCTCCTCTAGGAAGACAGGCTGAGGCAGCCTGGCTTGTTCAGCCTAGAGAAGAGAAGGCTTCAGGATGACTTCACTGCAGCCTTCCAGTACCTAAAGGAAAACGTCAAACAGGAGGGGAGTCAGCTCTTTACAAGTACAGATAATGGCAGGACAAAGGGAAATGGTTTAAAGTTGAAGGAGGGAAGATCCTTTACCAAGAGAGTGCTGAGGTGCTAGATGAGGCTGCCCAGAGAGGTTGTGGATGCCCCATCCCTGGAGGTGTTCAAGGCCAGGTTGGATGGGGACCTGGGCAGCCTGGTCTAGTATTAGACATGGAGGTTGACAGACCTGCCTGAGGTAGGGGACTTGGAGCCTGATGATCCTTGAGGCCCCTTCCAACACAGGCCATTCTATGATTCTATGATTCTATAAATCTATGACACATACAATTTCCTGCTTGCAATTCCTTGCAATTTTCAAGAACAAAAAACCAAAACAAAACAAAAAAAAAAAAGTGTGGTAAAACAAATCAGAAAAGATAAATAAAATAATAAAGCATAAAAATATGTCATCTATATACCATATATAATAATGGAAGTGAATAACGTTAATCAATCATGTATGGAGGAGAGCAATTTCATGCCACACATACACAGGTATAAAAGCTTAGAACGGATTTGACATTTATCACTGGCAAGGCAGAAGGGGAAGGAAGGATATTTCTTATCAGACAAGGGTAAGGCATTAATTCCTGAAGAGAAAACCCATGAAATCCACCAAGAATTGAATTTTTGTTTGGGCCTACTAACATCAGAGTTGCTGTAGTTCATAACCATCATAGCAGAAAGCATACAATGACAGAACTGTAGGGATTGTAAGGAACCTCTGGAGACCACCTAGTCCAACACCCCCTGCTTATGCATGTTCCCTACAATATGTCACACAGAAAAGCATCCGGGGGGGGTTGAAAGTTTCTATAGGAGGAGAATCCACAAGTTCTGTTGAGGGTGCTCTGTCACCCTCAAGGTTTGTTTTCACAGAGCTCCTTTTCAGCAGGTCAGTTCATAACCTGTACTGTACTGATCACCAGTTTTAGGACTCTATGTTTGCCCTTCTTTAATCTCATAAGGTTCCTCTCAGCCCAACTGTCAAGCCAGTCTAAGTCTCACTGATTGGTAGCACAGCTCTCTGGTGTATCAGCCACTCCTACCAGCTTTGCATCAGCAAACTTGCAGAGGGTGGACTCTATCACTTCATTCAGGTTACCAATGAAAACGTTGAACATGATGAGATCCATCACTGATCCCTGGAGAACACTGCTAGTTATAAACTTCCAGCTCCACTCAGTGCCTCTGATCATAACACTCTAAGCTTTGCCATTCAGACAGTTCTCAGTCTACATCACTGTCCACTCATCTCTCCCAAACTTCCTAAGCTTACCTATAATAATGTTATGGGAGATGGTGTCAAAAGTCCTGCTGAAGTCACAGTATACAACATCCTCTGCTCTCTCCCCATCTGCTAATCTGGTCATGATCACACATAAGGCTACCAGGTTGGTCAAGCATGATTTTCCTTTGTTGAGTCCATGCTGATTACTTCTGAAAACCTCCTTTTCTTCCACCTGCTTGGAGATGACAGTCTAAGTTGCTCCAGCAAAAAAAAAATACATATATATATATATGTATATATACATATGTGTGTGTGTGTGTATATATATACACATATTTAAAGAGGCAATATTAGAGTTGCTTGTCCACTTAAGGTTTGGATTGAAAAGAGGATTTATAATCTTTTTTAATATATAGAAGGTAACTCATGAAATAAACAGTTAATTTATTCACATGTATGTTTATTAATACACAGTCACCAGGATATTTAAATATTCTTGAATAAATACATAAATGAATAAGCTTGGAGCACCCAGACTACAGATTATCAGATTTCAGTATGTTTATTTTGTAGATTTGTGAACGTTGAGTGCACAGTTATGCTATAGATGCTCTGAATGTAATGCCTATTTTATTAGATTGTCTCACAATGTCAGAGGCAGATGTTGGTGAGATGGCAGTAGAGACTGAACCTTCCCACCAGTATTCCATTACTTATTGTTACCATGTGATTAATAGCAGCAGAGGGACAGTTTGACAAGATGGTGACTGTCCTGGAAGCACATATGAATCAAGGGTATGGAACTTAATTTTTCTGTACAAATATTCATTGATGCTTGCTGAACACTTATGGAGATGTGTGGATGTTAGTACAGTGAGAAAGTGGGTGGTGCATTTCAACAGTGGCAACAACAAGGTGAAGGACAAGCCATGTTCCAGATGGTCACATCACAAAATGAAGAGCATCTCCATCCTCATGGATCTTCTAATTGTGGTGACTATGTTCAAAAACAGCATTCTGTAGCTGGGAATTTGCTCTATCAAATAGTATTATTGTGCTCTCTGTATCCATTGTAGTTTCCATGGAAATAAATAGGAGCAACATACGTCTTTTCCTCCTGTATAACTGAGAGCAACTGCTGCTGCTGCTACCATTTCTACATTATGACATCTGGAAATTTCTGACTTAAATTACAGATTGCACTGAATTCAAGCCAGCCTAGAAATTTCCCTTAAGCAGTACAGTGATCACAGCATTCGCATGTTTACAGTCGGACAAGAAAATGAAGTAGATTTTAGAAAAAATAAAAATTAAAAGGAAACAAACAATAACAGCAACAAAGAAAAAAAAAAAAAGATGAAAACATGAAGTGTTTGGGGTTTGGGTTTATTTATTTATTTCCTTTTTTTTTTTTTTTTTTTTTTTTTTTTTTTTTTTTTTATAGGGGAGGCGTCGCTGGATTGTAAATGAAATCTTGGCTCTGTTCAGCTAACAACAAAATTCATAGTGTACTAATGATGCCAGAACACAACCATATAAGGAGTATTCCTGTTTTTACACAGACATAGTTCAAAAGAAAGTCAAAATAACCAAATGCAAAATAGACTTAGAATAGAAGCCACTTTAAAGATATTTTTGCTCACGGTTTGGGAACTCCAGTACAGTAAGCTGGAAAGAGGAAAGAACAAATAGGCCATCCATGGACAAAATTATCCTAGATCTAAACTATTTTATTCTAGATGAGAAGCATAACTTACTCTGTACTTTCCATTAGTAACCCATGCCTCTTTGATCTTACAAAAAAGAAAACCAGGCAACATACACTATTAAGACAAATATTGATTTACTGTTATAAACAAAGCTTATTGCCAAGACATCTTTCCATTGTAGTAAAGATTCTCTTTTTATCACTACTTTTGGCAATGTTAGGTAAACATTTAAAACCAGTACTGAATTATGCACCCACTGTTTCTTTTCTAAGCAATATGGAAGAAAAGAATACTACAGACTAAGCTTCCAAGCCTAGAAATATGGACACTGAGGAAGATGACTGCAACTTGATAGAATATTGACATCAGCACAGTATACATATCTCCTTCACTGGGAATTTCTTAGTAGATACTGACCCTGGGCTCACATCCAGTGGGAAGAATGCCTCCTCCAGTCTCGGAACTATTTGGGAAACAAATTATTTTTGTAAAGAAAGTCCTGATTTGTTGTCAAAACCTGAGATTCAGATTTAGCTACCTGACTTGAGATGAGAACTGACTCATAAGTTTCTTCTTTACAAAAAAAGCAACAGAAGAAAGTAGAGCATTGCTGAACACGTAAATATGCCCAGAGTGTACAGAGTGTATTTTGATTATCCCTTCTAAGGAATTATACTTCTTTTTCCTGGAAAATGAGCATTCTTTTGAAGTCATGTTAAACTTGCAAAAAAAAAAAAAGGAGAAAAAAAAGAAAAAAAAAAAGCATAACCAGCAGCATAACCACCCAACTAATTAAACATAATATACAAGGGCTGCTCTGGCTGCTCTAAAAGTAATGTGTCACATTACTGTGGTCCAGCCTGGTTTCCATGACAAGGGGGCGAATGGACCCATGGATCCATACACTGGGGAGGGGGCTGGGGGGAAAAGGTCAGGGAGATAGGCCTGGATACAGAAGACAGCAGCAATGTGCCAAAGGAAAGAAAATTTAGTTTATTAAAAGTAGTAGCAGAATGTGAGATAATACAATATGATTGAAACTGAATCTAATAAATCAAATAAAGTGTGAAAGAGAGATAGAGTTTCTGAAACCAAAGTCCTTCCTTCTAATGCTGTAGGTGAAGTGGCCAGGGAGGAAAAAGAGAGCAAGTCTCATGACTCCCAATGCATTTTATCTTTCCCTCCAAATGGAAAATGGAAATAGAAAAATGAAGTCTGGGAGTTGCAGTTCATTCTTCTCTTCTGAGACCAGGAGATCAGAAACTCTTGAAAAATATCAACAGTCCACACAACTGCAGCCTTAACTCTTTAAATCCCAGTGCACTGCATGATGTTATGATGTGGAATATTGGTGAAAAACCATGAAACTAATGTCTGTAATGTCATGAATCCATGAAAATAATGTCTCCAATTTTATTAGACTGTCCCACAACATCAAAGGGAAATGTTGGTGGTATGGCAGTACAGGTTGAAAATTTCTACCAATATTCCGTAACATGCTGTTGCCATGTGGCAGTTGGCAGCAGAGAGGCAGTCTGACAGACTGTTGTCTGATATGGAAATGCGTATGAAGCAAACTGATGTAATGAAATTCCTCCATGAAGAAAGAATCATGGACTCATGGACATTCCTTGATGGATGCTGAACATTTATGGTTACCAAACAGTGGATGTAGCATAGTTGTGTATTTCAGCAGTAAGAACAGTGACACGAAAGACAACTTACATTCCAGGTGGCCATGTGCAGCCATCACACCACAAAGTGAAAAATATCTTAATCAGTTCATCCACAGAAACTGGCAGATTATGACAAGGGAACTGTGTACAGAGCTGAATATTATCTTTAATCTCTGGAAATGAGGATGGTAATATTGGAATATTAAAAAGTTTGTGCCAGGTGGATCCCACATAGGCTCACACAGGAACAGAAAGAACAAGTTTGTCAAAAGCCATTGAACCAAGACGAAGCTGAAGGTGACCCTTTCCCAGATCACATCACTACTGTTGTCACCATTATGAGCTGGAGACAGAACAGCAATCCATGAAGTGGCAACATATGAATTCTCTATCAAAGACAACGTTCAAGATGCAGCCTTCCGTAGATAAGAGATGTGCACGGTTTCTGAGATAGAAAAGTCCTGAACTTCCAGACTCAGAGAAGAAGACAACAATTTTCTTGAAATGTGGTAATACCAGGCCCCAAGCCCATTGGAAATTCACAAAGCACATTACCATACAGTTCTTGGCTGAACTGTATTTCCACACTCACCATACACTCTGGATTTGGCACCTTCCATTTGTTCAGGCCAATGAAAGATGTACTGCAGGGGCAATATTCTCCTAAAAATAATGCAATCATAGCAGCTGTAAAACAGTGCATCATCTTTGCTGGGATTTTAATGAACATGCAGGTTCTTGTTCATCACTGGTGAAAATACGTAAATAATGGATTAAGGCAAAAAGTAATGATTTGAAGCTAAGAATTCACTCTATCAGATAGTAGTATTGTGCTCTTCGTAGCTTTTGTAGTTTCCATGGAAATAAATAGGAGGCATTATTTTTGGAGCAACCTACATAGATTTGATGTGAAGCTGTAAGTACACAACTAGGAACAATAAATTTATTTGCTATTATAGCTATGATGTTTAATTTAGGAAGCATATGCTGACCACTGACCATTCCATGGGGGAAACATCATGAGATTTTTTTTTTTTCTCAAATACACTCATTACAATTTTGGCTGTCCTAATTATTATGATTTAGTAGAAACCTGTCAAACTGTTCAGCAAGACACAAAACATAGATGGAACATACGTTCACTGCCTTAAACACTCTGAGATCTAAATGAGACAAGTAATGCAGTCCAGACACATAATGTAATAGGTCACCACCAAAAGGCATTGAGGTTAAACACTACAGTGGCTTTTGTTTGTTTATAAAACAGCTTTTATGGAGCTGATCAGCACAAAACGGCAGTTACCTGCTCACTTATACGATATGTACTCCTCATACACAATGCACTAAGGTGTAAAATGCTTCAAATAGAAATGTATGTATAGCAAGAAAAACATACTTCATTTCTTTTAACTGTATGACCACCATACGGATTCACTTCTCAAATTTAAGCCTTCACACCTACACTGTTTTTAAGCTGGATTTTACGGATACAGTAAGCACAATCTTCAGCAGGGGAAATGAAAACATAACAAGTGTTATATTTTTTATTTTTTTTTAGTCCTGAGTCTATTTCTTGTATTGACTTTTTTTTAGCTAGTTTCAGCTCAAGTAAATATCTACACATTTTTTATCAGTTCTGCGTACGTTACACAGTAAACCCTGAAAATATGCTTTTAATAGACACATCAAATATCTAACTAACAGCTGAAATCAAGCCTGTGGGATCTGTAGACATGCAATTTCAGTTTACACAAACACAGCAAAAAATGGTGGGATAAGAATGTGTAATTGTAACAGCAAAGCTCAAGGATTCTAACCTCCCTTACATGATAAGGCAAGTTTGAGATTTGCTTTGATCCATAAGAGATGAGTTGTAAAAAGCACTTCTGTTCCTCTGCTTAGGAATGAAGGATTCCTTTTGCTGCATTATGCATAACATCATTACAGACAAGGTACAAGTCAAGAGCAAGTAGTTCAGATATCTTACCAGCATACTAAAATAGCAGTGGGACTATAAAATGATTTAGATACTATATTACACAGCTCTTCTTTAAATACCACTTATGCCATCACATTTGCCAGGAATCTTTCTTTTTTAAGAGTTCTAAATGTAAAGTTTCTGGTCTCTGTTCCCTGAAGGCAACTTCAACTAGAATAGGCAGGTTAGGTACAGCAGATGACTATCGATTCCTTACAAACAACGTCTGATGTACTTTGCAGAGATAGAAAACCCCTTATCAGCTTGGATTCCGACCTAAAGATGGCTGCTGTCCAGATCTTACAATGAAAGATAATGCAGTGTAATTAAAGCTCATGACCTACAGATACAGAGTGTCAAACACTGCTAGCTGCAGTCAGGACTGGAAATGTTGGCTATAAATTTATTGTGAAAAAAAAATTCTAATCTACAAAAGGAGAAATACTGCTGAGGTCTTTCTGTTATGTATTCACAGACTCCTTGTCTTGCTCTCTCTTTTTCTTTCTCATATACATTAGCAAGCATCATTTAAAACACTGTACAAATGCATTATATATGTATACATGTATAACAGTTGTGCTTTTTGTGTTGATTTGCAAACTTTCCCAAATTTATTTTAGACACTTGAAAAATAGTGGTTCAAAAAATCAGTAAAAACTTTTACTCAATTTTAGCAATAAAATTTTAATTCCAAATTCCACTCTGCCTGCCAAAGCCTCACACACTTTTTTTATTGTGCAGTTGAAGTAGATGAAGAGGCAAATTAATCTGCGTTTGAGAATATTCTCAAATTTGGGAAACAGCTGCAGATATATGTGTGGTAACATCTCAGTTCAGATCAGGAGGCACTTTTGAAGCAAATCTCCCAGTAGTTCCCATTTCCTGCACTTTGGTTCACATCATGATTGGAATGTGCAAAATGAATTCCTTTCAGACAAAAATAAACCTGGAGACACAGTCTCAGAGGGCAACTAATGCACTTTGGTTGCTAATGGACATAGGAGCAGACTAGAGTTAGACAACAGTAAAACGCTCTGAAGTACATATATTTTGTGTGAATGTCAGCATGGATGCAATCCTTAGCACCAGACACTTTCTTCTACAGACATTTTCTTATTGGGCCTTTTCCTAATATAGACATTCTCTAAATTGTCCAAACATTTCCTGGCACACTTTTGGACCATGCCATCTAACACTCTTTCAAAAAATTTCTCAAATGAGCTTGGGAGTACAAATATTCCTGGGATGATTTCCAACAGGCACTTTTTCATGCAGCCACCTAATTTTGGAGAATGTGGGAATTTATTAGTAAGAACACAGTCTATTCCCTGCTTTAGCAGCCAGAGCCTG
This sequence comes from Excalfactoria chinensis, assembly GCF_039878825.1. Classification (NCBI taxonomy): domain Eukaryota; kingdom Metazoa; phylum Chordata; class Aves; order Galliformes; family Phasianidae; genus Excalfactoria; species Excalfactoria chinensis. The sequence continues at coordinate 133,495,400 of NC_092825.1, read as the reverse complement.
GAAATATTTTCAGGCATATTTAGTACATGGGTACAGTGGTCCCACACCTAAAGGCAAGTGGTAATACCTGTGAAGAGACCAAAGAATGAAGAGACATTCTTCTGTATGTTCTTCCTCATTTCATCCTGGCAAGGGTGAAGGCAGCAGCTGAAATAAACAAAGAAAACTGTCTGAAATCTGTAGGCCAATATGACCATCTGAATCAAGCACAGAAAATAAAAGAAGTGAGCTGACAGAGTGAAAAAAGCAGAAAGTTAGTGGGGAATAATAATAATAATAATAATAATAATAATAATAATAATAATAATAATAATAATAATAATAATAAATGCCTAGTAACATTGCAGCAGAGAAAAATTAGTACCATCTGTTAGGGACAAAAACTGGCCCATTTAAGAGAGGCAGACATTGGTACCACACAAGAAAAAGACTGGAACTGTCTTGAAAAGTTGACTGGAATTTATTTAGAAAGTAGTTAAAAAGAATAAGTCCTACTATCAGTCCTACAAGTAGTTAAAGTGTGATAAAGGCTGAGGTGGAATGAGACAGAAAAAACTGAGAATACTTAGTGGTATAGCATTGAAGACCAGGACTTCAGTGAGTGAAGATGCTAAAAGAACAGACATCCTGAAGTGCAAATAATGTAACAGAAAGACAGCTGATAAGCTATAGGTAGAAATCACAGGTATAGCACCTTGTGTTATAGTCAGCTCTTTTTCCTATTACTCTTAAACTATTTTATTTCCATGCAAAGGATAACAACCTTATAACTGTTAGTCATTCTATTATTTGCTGCGATGAAGGTCAGTTCAATCTATCCAAATATTTTGACTTTACAAAATGTTGTGTGATAGCATACAGACAAAAACGCAACTAAGATGCCATATTCGAGACCTTGTGGATTTTCAAATCAGATTTTATCTATGCCCTCAAACTTCTGTACGGAATTATCATAAAGTCTATGTGTTAGAAAAAATGCAAGGTTTTCAGCAAAGATCAGTTTAGTTTTAATTGTTCTTCTACTGTGATCATAAAACTGAAAGCTTCCAATTTGCATAGGACTTATCTGGAAGGTCCAAGTTACATGGTTCTGTCTTACATCCAGGAAAAAGCTCCCAGACTGGCACAACTCATTTATACATATGCTTCAAGACAATCTCCACAATGCCAACGTCTTCTTCTGTTATGACTCTGCTGTTAACATACGTACCGCATCCACACCACTCTGTCCTTTGCAGTGCCCAAATTAGAACTTCCTCTGCCTTCAGCTCAAACAAGCATGCCTACCCTATCCTAGTTTTGATTCTCTGCCTCGCATCACTCACAACAGGTTCCTGCCATCCACTCTATTACCAACAAATGCTCTCTCTGTAACCAGGCTAAGTACAGGTACAGTACAGGTTCAGGTACATAGAATCACAGAATCATTTATGTTGGAAGGGACCTTTTAAAAAGTCATCTAGTCCAACTCCCCTATATCTACAACTAGATCAGGTTGCTCACCTGAATATCTCCAAGGATGAGGCAACCATCACATCTCTGGGCAAGCTGTTCCAGTGTTTAATTATCTTTACCTTAAAGCTTTTTTTTCATATATCCAATCTAAACCTCCCCTCTTTCAGTTTAAAAGATTTTCCTCTTGTTCTGTCACAACAAACTCTGCTAAAAGGTCTTTCCTCTTCTTTCCTATAGCCCCTCGTTCAGATACCAAAAGGCCACTCTCAGTTCTGCCTGTAGCCATCTCTTTTTCAGTCTGAACAATGCCAGCTCTCCCAGCCTGCTCTCATAGTGCAGGTGTCCCATCCCTTGCATCATTGTTGTGGTCTGCCTCTGGATGCACTCCAACAGGTCCATGTCTCTCCTGTACTGAGAACATATGGGTGCAGTGCTCCTGGTGAGTCTTCATCTGCACAGTGCAAAGGGGCAGAATAAGCTCCCTCCACCTGCTGGCCATGCTCTTTTGATGCAGCCCAGGATGTGGTGGGCTTTCTGGGCTGCAAGGGCACATTGCTGGCTCATGTGCAGCTTGCCATTCACCAGTACCCCAAGTTCTTTTTGGCAGAGCTAGGTTCAACCTTTAACTCCCGCAGCGTATATTTAAAGTGGGGATTGCAGTGACCCAGGCAAACTTGGACCCACTGCTCAAGTATCAGGCATGCTGACTGCACCACACAGCTTGAAGTCATCAGTAAATATGCTGCAGGTGCAATCAATTCCACTGTTGCTGTCACTGATGAAAATATTAATGAGCATTGGTCCCAATACAGACCCTTTGTGGACACCACTCATCACTGACCTCCATCCAGTCACTGAGCCACTGATCACTACTCTCTGGCTATGATCTTGCAATCATTTCCCCATCCTCTGAATAGAGAACACAGCATATCAACATATCAACATATATCAACATACATCAAAATATCAATATCAACATCTTTCCAATTAGGAAGAGAGAGGGAGATAGAGAGGGATATGTGGGGGATCGTGTCAATGGCCTTACTGAAATCCAGATAAATGACATCAGCTGCTCATCCACTGATACAGCTGCACCATAATAGAAAGTCAGTGGTTGGTCAGGCAGGACCTTCCCATAGTGAAGCTATGCTGGTTATCCCATGTCACTGCCCTCTCCTCCATATGCCTTAGCATAGCTTCCAGGAGTATCTGTTTCATGATCTTCCTCAGCACAGAGGTGTGGCTAACACATCAGTCATTCTCTGGGTCATCCTTTCTACCACTTTTAAAAAAGGGCACAACATTTTCTTTTTTCAGTGACCAAAGACTTCACCAGACCACCATGACTTTTCAAATACCATCAAGAATGGTAAATACATCAGCCAGTTCCCTCAGGATTCTGGGATGCATGTCACATAGGCCTATTGTGTTATGGATGTTCAGGTTCCTCACATGGTGGTGGGACAGATATTCACTTACAGTGGAAGGGATGTTGCTCCTTCAGTCCCCACCTTCTGACACATTTGCTTAAGGGTGTGTGAAGAGTATATGCCAGTGAAGACTGAGGGTGTAGACCTGATGCTGGGAGAAGGCTTTTCAAGTTTTGGTTTTGTTAGCTCCTCTTGTTTAAGCTGGCTGTTATAATCCACAGCATTCCGCATCCAGGGATTCACACCTGTTGTACAGAGGCATCCGGTGGGGGTGGAATGGGCAAGGAAGGGTTTCACTTGTAGCACTGAGTTTGGACTTGTTTTCATCCACTTCTTTCTTTTGAATTCTTGTTTTCAGCCTAGCAGTGAAAGGATAAAAGCAGTCTTGGATCTTGTACTTTCTCTTGTGGTTAATACCATTTGAGGGAGAGCAGAGCATGCTTCCTCTGTTCCCTGTCTTTTTTTGGATCTCAAGACACATTTTAATCTACCTTCTTCATGGTGGAGCTCATCACCTGAGCAGATCATCTACCTGCTTGCAGCTCATGCAGCTGCTCTTGCTGCTGCCATAAGATGCTGGTGAAAGACTCTGGCACTCTCTGCAGCCAGAAGCCTGGACAACAGCGCATTTGCCTGGGAGTTCAGTCTGTCTTTGAGGTTACACTGTATATCTATGTATTTTGACATGTATTTGAGATGAACAGAAACAAGAATGGGGTAGAGATATAGCATATACAATAAATCATGAGACTGTGAGACTGTTATTTAGCTTTGTAGCTTTTAACAGTTGGCAGAGTTCTTGGAGTACAGCATGAGCTTTGGTATGCTGTCTGAATTATATAACATTTGTCAGCTTGACTTAGGGAGACACTTTCAGCAACACCTGAGGGACTTTGGAGCACACGTTCCACTGACTTAATTAACAAAACACATTAAGAAAATCATAAAGGGGTTCCTTTCCAAACATTTAAACCCAGGTTGGAACATTGCTGGGTTTCATTTCATTATATAGCTGACATTTGCTCATCCTGCAAAAAATGTTGTCAACACTTGGCTATCTTCTAGATGTTATTATATCTCTCTTAAATATGTTCAAGTCTCATATTTTTCCTTTATCTGTACTACCAGTGTTATAATATATATATATTATATATATATAAAATATATGTTATATATATTATATAATATATATATAATTATATATATATATATAAAATAAAACCTGTCTCTAGGACAAGCTATATATATATATTAGTTTTATTTTAGTAGCAGTAGATATTTAATAATTAGTATTTTATTTTCTGTGTGTCTTGACTGCTTCTTGATCTTTGTGTTTTGATGCTGTTGAAAGGAAACCTTCATATCGGGACTGATGGGACCTATATATGTCAGAAGAATTTGTCCCATGAGCAGGTCTTTTTTGTTCAGTGCCTCATCTTTCATGAAGGAATTCATTAACTTTCAAAAAAAGAATAGGAGAACAAACTGACTTATCCAGAGATGTAAACAACACAATTACAAGAACTCTATTTCAAGCTAGATGTAAAAAGCGGTCACCTAGAACAATATAAGTCATATTCAGAAGACAGGAAACAATAGCTTCCATATTCAGTAGAGTTCAGGACATGAAGCCAAAATCTAATATGAAAGTTGTCACACTTGATTTCAAGGTCAGTATTATCTATTTAGACTACATAAATAGTAAAACAAAATTACTTATAACTATGAAAATCAACTTTATGGAGTAACAAAATGGGGTTTGATGAAAACCCCTATGTTCAAACATATTAGCTGGATACCTACGGTGAAGCATAGGTCTCCTTGCGATTCACATATAGTCACATGGAGAAGTTTCTTCAGGAGTTGCAAGTCCAACCAAAGCTATGTCCTCCTGCAGAAACTGGGAGCATTTCTTACTTCCTGGAAGGCCCAGATCTGTCTGCCTTGGGCAAAAATAAAGGTGGATGCCTTTCCTCTTCCTGTGGAAGGGTTGCTGCAGTACCTGAGCCAGAACAGTGCATGTCTTGACAATGTGTAAAGTACTTCCATAGGGACTCAGCCTCTCTACTGACATACAGAGCACGCCTCATTGAGACTCCAGTTCAACTACCTGCTGAGAGCAGCAGAGACATAAATTAATGTGAGGACTGAAAGGTTAGCAATGCTAGGAATATGTGGCACATAGCTCCTCTGCCTTCTCTCACATACCCTCATCAGGCCTGAAGCCAGCATGGAAAGAACAAAAATCAAGCGGAGAAAAAACTGTCAACAGACAGCACTGAGTCTGGGCCTGCTGAACATTACAGCTACACTTATACCAGTGTTTTGTTTGCTGTTTTATCCAAGCTTAGATAGGACATAAGATCATTCTGGACACGCTGTCTCCATTCCATACCTCTGAGGATGCACTATGTTCTGAGTTTTACTACAGAATTGTGCCATGGGATATAAGGAAGAAAATTTAGCACATAGCACAGTGCAGAGCATATGCAGCAATACTATATCTCTGTTTGAGATATGAAACAGACTGCAGAATTCCAAGAGGGATGAAAAGAGTATTTAGATGCATCTAGACTCATATGAAAATCAGGTCTGTAGGAAACATTCTTTGGTTTCAGTTTGTAGGAGAGGGGGGGAGGGAGGGGAGGAGTTAGGTGTTATCTCATGAAACTCAGTTTGAGCTCCAAGCTCAAAGCAACAAAATAACTCCAAGTGTAAGACAGTAAGAAAAGAAGCTGAACTTCAGAATGTCAGATACATAAAACCATAAATCAATTGAGATTCACAAAATTATCCATAGTTTTACTTGAAAGGCTCACAACTTTAGTTAACCTCTTAGTAAACCTGCCTGAGCTTTCAGAATGTGTGGGTGCAGGCTTTATAATGCAAGTTTTCATAGCTCAAGTCATCACCTGCACTCTGCACTCTATACATGCATTACAAAACAAGTTCTATGCTCTTTTATATCAAGATAAATCAGACACAGTCTCCTGGAATTGAGTTACATCTCTGAAAAAAGACCCTGCTCAGAGCATTTAAATGTCTTCTTTAAAGAATATCTTGAACTTGCAAAGAAATTCAAGCTTACATTGCAGATCGTAATTCTCAGAGGTAGAGTGTGCATTTGGACTGCTTTTTTTATATAAATATGCCAACTCTAGGAAAAGGAAATAGAAAGTTTCAAAACTAAAACCAGCATCATAGATCCAATTTGGCTGCAAACACTGTTAGATTTAAAGTAAACTTTCCAAAAACATGATGATTTCGGTTCTTACTTTAACTTTCATGTATCTTTTCTTCTAAAAACGATTTCATTTTCAAGCTGAAAATGCTTTTGCAGCTGCTTTTATGCCCACAGTTTTCTGTAATCTGGAGTTCCTCTTATTGAAGACGGATGTTCTCCTGAGAATGGTCTCTCCATTCTATACAACACTCACTTGACATTTTCTGAGGACAAGAAATAAGGCAAGGGACATAATATGGTTAAAAGTCAAAAGCTACAAATACTCTCAGCCTTTGAAATATTCAGCATCTTAATGTCTCTACATATGGGGTTCAAGTAAAAAACACTTCAGATTCATTTTTCATGTTGTTTCTAGTTTGTACTCAAAAGAAATGTAGTATTCAGAGTTTAATTCAGTGATCATTTAATGTATTTTTGAACATAGATCAACATTGAAAAGTGAAATCAGATTAATGCCCACACAGTAATGTTAGAATTCTTGGAGCATCTGAAATGCTTTTTCACTTTGCTTCAAAATACTGTCATAAATCTTTTATTTTTCTCCCAAAATGAGTTAGTTGCTACCCACACTTCAACACCCAGATCTACAAACACAGTTAAACATCCAGCTCTTAATTAGGTTTATAATTCCAGCTAAAATCAAAGGAATGTAAGCAACTGTATTTGTTCAGCACCTTAATATTTTTCTGAACATAAAGCCTCAGTTACTACAAAGATAAGAAAAACTATGTGCATGAAGTTTCTAGACTCAGGCATGGGTGAGGAATCAAGGCAAAGAGTAAGGAAGTCATGGGACACTAACGTATCAGATTACATTATGACTGGGTAAGTTAGAAGAACAATCATACTTACATGTATAATATACAGAAAGTGAACAGTGATCAACACAATCTGCATAACCTAGTTCTCAATTTGATACCTATTTATCCTGGATACAGGGAAAGAATCATAGAGAAAATGGCTAATGACAGATGCTTGAAGGCATAGCTGGCTACACAGTGCAAAATAATCAGGGAAATTCTCTTGGGCCTTAAGGGAAGAAAAAAAAATAGCATTCTTCTAAATTAGGTAAAGGTGCAAGTCATCCAGAAGGTGGGTGTGAGGAGGGAGAGGCTCGTGCTTAAATCTCTGCCTAAGAATCCAGCTGTCTAGTGCCAGCATGCTGCAAAGGTATTTAGGTGCCTACCATCCCTTTGAAGAAATTCAGTTTACTGTCTCATTATATCTTAGGGTCTTGGGGGTCATGAGTGTAAAAAGTTGGTGAAAGTTTGTTCATTGTGTTGGGTATGTTGTTGTTGTTGTTGTTGGGGAGGAGGGGGCTGCGCGGAACGGAGTCAAGCGGGCTTCCGGGTTTTGTAAGCGCCCCTGCGGCTCCTGCACTCGCTGCCCCTGTTTCTGCGGCTTCTGTCTACCCGCCACGTGGCAACGAGTGGCGGGAAAGCATAGCGGCGGGGAACAGAGTGGCGGGAAGAATGGGACCAATCAACAAGAAGAGAAGAACCACTCGGAGCAATACTGCCCGGCAACAAGGGAGCGCAGGCGTGGAAGGCCAACACGCCAGCCACTCAGAATACAAGAGAGACTATAAAAGCTGGGGCCAGCAGGGGGAGGGTGCGCCACACGTGCGGAGCTGTGACTCCCGTGGTCGCCCAGCGCTGTTTTTGTTTGCGGTCGCTTACTCAAATCAATAAATTATTCATGATTTGTAAACGGATTTGGTCCAATTCATGACAATTTGGTGCCGTGACTCGGATGAAGGAGATTTGATCAGGGGTCCTTCTGGGGAGGCGCCCCGCTGATTTCAGCGGCCCCAGGAGTGGAAACTCCTGCTCAAGCCCTTCACCGACGAACCTAAAATAAGGACGCAAACAAAATAAAACCGGTAAACCCCTAGTAATCTTTGTGCACGAAGACCGAGCGAAGACCCACGGGGTGGGTAAGTATAGGCCGGTGATCCGTTCGGTTGGGGTTGGGTATCCCGGAGCACAACGACTGAGACGTCCAATTGTGGGCGGAGTGAGTGCGGACCCCTCGGTAGTGCGGTTCCCACATCCCGCGAGGGACTGGGCCACGAAAAGGGGGAAGCGTTGTGAGTGTGTGTGAAGGTGCTCCGGAAGATGGGACAGAAGAAGAGTAAGCCTTCTGGTCCCATGGGTGGGGGAACTAGTGGTGTGGGTATAGGTATACCCCCTATTCCCCCAGACAGTCCATTAGGGCTAATGATTAAGAATTGGAATGATTCCCCTTCTAGGCGGGGAAAAAGTAAAGTCAAAATGATTTAGTGTGGGGCAATAAGTCCATAAAAGGGGAGAGTGTATTTGGCCCTTTTTGGCTCCTCTGAGGACTGGGTAGTTCAGAGGAAAGTGAGTATGCCCACGTCTGGATACCTTATGCATTTATACCCTCTAAAGAAAAAGGAGGGCGGAAGAAGAAGATAAGGGATTTAGAAGTCCCAGTGTCGCCACCGCCCTACATACCCCCACCCGAACCGACGGCCCCGTCTGCCAAGGAAGCGGGGGGTTGGCGGGGAGGGTGTCGTCGCGCCGGGGGCCGGGAGCACCGACCCGCCCCCCTCGCTGCGGTCTTCCCCTCTTTCCTCGCGCTCTCCCCGCGGCGCCGGTCCGCCTCCGGGTCCGGGCCGTCCGATCGGTGGCCGGGCGGCTCGAGTCCCGCGCGGGCGGGGCGGTCCGAGCCGCGCTTCTCCCGGCCGCAGTTGCCGGTGGGCGCCGGGTTACGGAAGGAAACCCCGGGCCCCGGGAGGAGGGCGAGGTGGTGGCGGCGGACGACGGGTGCGCCCCCGCGGGCGGACGCTCCCCCGAGGGTTGCCGGGGCCGGTTGCCGGGTTTCCCCTCGGCGCGCCGTCCCGGACGTCGGGCGGCCGAGCGGGCGGGTGGAGGCACCTCGCGGGGCCCTCGTGTCGTTTCCCTCAGCCCAGGGCCAGGTACCGAGTGTCCGCGGAACAGGGCGGAGGTTTACAAAATAAGTAAAAAAAAAGAGGAGGATGGCCAATACAGGCTGGTACATGATTTAAGGGAAATCAATAAGAGAACTGTAACCAGGTTTCCTGTAGTGCCAAATCCCCATACCCTATTAAGCCAATTGCACCCAGATGACCGGTTGTATAGTGTAATAGATTTAAAGGATGCATTTTGGGCATGCCCCTTAGACAAGGACAGCAGGGATTATTTTGCTTTCGAATGGGAAGACCCCGATACTCATGGGAAGCAACAGCTAAGATGGATGGTCCTTCCCCAGGGATTTATAGAATCCCCAAATTTATTTGGTCAGGCCTTGGAACAAATTTTACAGGATTATAATAGAACACCGGGAACAACAATGTTACAGTATGTGGATGATTTGTTAATAGCAGGGACAGATGAAGATAGCGTGAGACAGGCTAGTGTACAGTTGTTAAATTTCCTTAGTTTACAAGGGTTAAGGGTTTCTAGATCAAAACTGCAGTTTGTGGAGGAAGAGGTGAAGTATTTGGGTCATTTGCTGAGCAAAGGGACAAAAAAACTGGACCCAGAGAGAGTCAAGTGGATTCTGGCCCTGAAAGCCCCAACAACAAAAAGACAGGTACGACAGTTGTTGGGATTAATAGGATATTGTCGACAATGGATAGAGGATTACAGTGGAAAAGTTAAATTTCTTTATAGTAAATTAAACAAAGATGGGTTACTTAAATGGACAGAAACAGATGAAAGACAATTAAATAAATTAAAGAAGGAACTTGTGCACCCTCCAGTCCTGAGCTTCCCGGAGTTAAAGAAACCACTTTTTCCTGTTTGTAAACAGTGCGGAGGGGACAGCTTATGGGGTGCTTGCCCAGGATTGGGCAGGAGGCAAAAAGCCTGTGGCTTGCCTATCTAAATTATTAGACCCTGTTAGCCGGGGCTGGCCTAGTTGCCTGCAAAAGTAGTAGTAGCTGCTGCTCTCTTGGTAGAGGAAGCACAAAAGATAACCTTTGGAGGGGAAATTAAAGTAATCTCCCCCTATAATATACATGGAGTGTTGCAAGTGTCACGTGGGCGGTTCCAGCAGTCAGCATGGTCACCACACAGGATGTTTCACATTCCAGTTGTTGCACGTGATGTTGTACAGAATTGCCCAGGTTGCCATTCGGCTAACACGTTTCCTGCAGGGGTGAACCCCATATGCTCCACATTTCAGTTGTTGTTGCATAGGTTTGAGACCAAATAAGGTTCGGCAGATGGATGCTACGGGTTTCCCAGAGTTTGGGTGTTTCCATCACTTGCATGTCACAGTTGACACATGTAGTGGTTTTCTCTGGGCTGTGGCACAATCTGGACAGACTGCCATGCAGTGCATAAGAGTGTTGCAAATGGCTGTCGCTGTCATGGGTGCACCTCAGGAGTTAAAGACTGACAATGGCCCAGGATATAGAAGTGCACGTTTTGGACACTGGTGTACAGCTTGGGGCATTAAGCCTACCTTCAGCATTCCTGGCAACAGCACTAACAAATCTATTGTGGAGCGTGCGCATCAGACCTTGAAGGGGTGTCTTCGTGCGCTTAAAGAGGGGGGGAGGGCTAGAGGGGCTTGAGCTGTGCCCAGACGCTCTCCTCCTGTGTGCACTGTTTAGTTTAAAGCATTTGGAGAATCGGATGGGAGACCATCAGCTGACTGAACAGACTCCAATAGGTCAGGTCCTGATCAGACCTGACGGAGGGTCATGGCTCCCAGACCCTATGCCACTCCTCGTCATGGGCAGAGGATACGCCTGTGTCGGGACCCCAAGTGGGCCCCGCTGGCTGCCGGCATGTTGGGTTAAGCCGGCACCAAACGACGAGCCATCCTGCGCACCGTGAGGATCCGAACATTTCAGCACCGGTTTTGGTCAACGTCTCCTTGGTTAATGTCTCCAGTGCAGCCAGTGATTTGATGTCAACACTGGCCAGCAGCTTGCTGGTAACAGCACATGAGGCAGCGTTGCTCCCAATGTGCCTGAAGGTACGAACTGGGAATCTAGTCCTCATGCCGGACTGATAGTTCATGAGCGGGGGAGACCTTGTTCCTAAATAATCCCCAAGCAGTGGACATTTGAAACGATTCTGCACAACCAATAAGTTTTTGTCTTGTCAGTTGGTTATGGAGTGTGATATTTGTAATGCACACTGGACTGAACTGGAATGCCATGAACAAAAAGCTGACAAATGGGTCACAGATGCAAGATTGTTAAAGTATGAGGGAATTCTGATTTCCTCCCCGAAATTGACCCTAGAAACAACTTCAGTGCAGAACCCAGCTCAGTTTCTCTATGGTGAACCCAGTGAGCCCCTAGAACATGATTGCCTTAGGAGTATAGAGGAGCAAATAAAACTGAGACCCGATCTAGATGACATGGAATTACCTACAGGGGAAAAGATATACATAGATGGTTCATCTAGAGTAGTTGAAGGAAAGAGAAAGTCAGGCTATGCATTGGTAAATGGAAAAACATTTGAAGTGATAGAATCAGGACTATTAAGCCCGAGCTGGTCTGCTCAAGCTTGTGAATTGTATGCCCTGTTGCAAGCCTTAAAACTATTAAAGGGCAAGAGTGGTACAATATATATAGATTCTAAATATGCGTATGGGATAGTACACACTTTTGGGAAAATATGGGAGGAAAGAGGACTTATAAACTCACAGGGAAGGGGGTTAATTCATCAGGAATTGATCCTTAAAGTTTTGAAAGCTATTAGAGAACCAAGAGAGATTGCAGTAGTACATGTAAAAGGTCACCAGCAAGGACTGGATCCGCAAATTAGAGGAAATAATCTAGCTGACTAGGAGGCCAAAAGGGCCTCTCTTATGTGTATATATAAGGTAACCGAGAGGGAGGATTGCCCGGCCATGTTTGCAGAATGTGGACAGAATCCCCTTCCCCTGCTTTGTTTCACGTCTGTGGAAAAAGAAATGATACAAATGGGGATTCGGGAAAATGAAACGGGAAAATGGATACTACCTGATGGACGAGAGGTTTTACCAAAGTCAGTAGCTACAAAGGTGCTACGGAGGTTCCATGAACAAACACATTGGGGTACTCAGGCCTTAGTGGACCAGTTTGCTAATAATTATATGTGTATAGGGGTATATAATGTAGCAAAGGGGATTGTCAATGGATGTATGACCTGCCGGAGGGTAAATGTGAAAAATATGAGAAAAAGGATCCCAGGAGGGCGAGAATTGGCATATCGACCCTTTGCAAGGATCCAGCTGGACTTTACTGAACTCCCCAAAACCGGGAGATATAAATGAGCGACGGTGCTTAGGAGTTCTCGCAGTAATCACGTTTTGTGTGGCAGCACAACACCACTCACATCAACCTTTCCGGTGGAGTCTAACTAGGCTTAAGGAATATATCACATGATTTTGGTGTACAGGTAATAATTATACCAAGGATTCAATACCACACTGAGGATTTAGGAGCTGCAGGAGCTGGTACAGGAACAGAATCATTAGTTAGGCAGAGCCAAGAATTCACAGCTCTGCGCATTGCTGTAGATGAGGACTTGGCTAAAATTGAACAGTACATCTCAGCGTTAGAAAAATCAATAAGGTCCCTTTCAGAAGTAGTTCTTCAAAATCGAAAGGCATTGGATTTGGTTTTTCTGAAAAAAAGGGGACTCTGTGCAGCCCTCCGGGAGGATTGCTGCATGTATGCAGACCATACTGGGGTGGTAAGAGACACAATGACCAAATTGAGGGAAGGATTGGAAAAACGTAAAAAAGAAAATGAGGCTTACCAAAGTTGGTATGAATCCTGGTTTAATTACTCACCTTGGCTCACCACATTATTACCTCTGTTGTTAATTATGGTGTTAACCTTTGGACAATGTATTTTCAATTGGGTAACCACGATAGTAAAGAACCGATCAGAAGCTGCTCATTTAATGTTAGTAGGAGCTAAATATAAGACCATAGAACAAGATGATGAAGATAACGAGATATATGCATTAAGCCGGCAGGCACTCAAAAGATTCAATGAACAAAATAAGTTAGCTTAAAGAAAAAGGAGGGATTGTAAAAAGTTGGTGAAAGTTTGTTCATTGTGTTGGGTATGTTGTTGTTGTTGTTGTTGGGGAGGAGGGGGCTGCGCGGAACGGAGTCAAGCGGGCTTCCGGGTTTTGTAAGCGCCCCTGCGGCTCCTGCACTCGCTGCCCCTGTTTCTGCGGCTTCTGTCTACCCGCCACGTGGCAACGAGTGGCGGGAAAGCATAGCGGCGGGGAACAGAGTGGCGGGAAGAATGGGACCAATCAACAAGAAGAGAAGAACCACTCGGAGCAATACTGCCCGGCAACAAGGGAGCGCAGGCGTGGAAGGCCAACACGCCAGCCACTCAGAATACAAGAGAGACTATAAAAGCTGGGGCCAGCAGGGGGAGGGTGCGCCACACGTGCGGAGCTGTGACTCCCGTGGTCGCCCAGCGCTGTTTTTGTTTGCGGTCGCTTACTCAAATCAATAAATTATTCATGATTTGTAAACGGATTTGGTCCAATTCATGACAATGAGTAGCTTTCAAATTCAGCTCATATGCTCTCTGTTCTCCTGAATGAAAGGAAAATATCTCCTTTTCTTCCATATGTTGTCAAAATTAATTCACAAATTCTGGTGCAATACCATGAAAAATGATAGGCATTATTTCAGGGGTAAATAGAAGCATTATGTTATTTGTGGTGTTAAGTAAGTTGTGTAACTTTGTTGGATTTATGCCAGAGCTAGGCTCAAGTGTTGTATGAGTTGCCCTGTTAGTTCTTGAAATGATAAATCAGCCTAAATGAAGGAAGCATTCCTGTTTCTGGAAGGTATGTTCCAACACTGGCTGCAAGAAAATGAAGTCAGCTACTTCTGTGCAGCCTCACCTCTGATAGCATCTGAAAAAATATTTTTTTGTTAGCTACTGTACATGTCTTTTCTCTCAAAGTTTCTTTGGACGTCTGGTTGTGAAGTGGCAGTCCATAGCTATTTAATCCCTCCATTATCCTGTTTAAGATTATACCTGCCATTTTAAATACCAGTGATAAAATCTTTCTGTTAAGCTGTGGCTGTTGTACTCAAGAGTTGAGCAAACATCACAAAGTTTGTCTGGAGTCTTTGCAGCAACACTGCTCTTGGAAAGAGATTTTAAGCAGATTATTTTGGAAATCACTATTATTATGAATAGGAATCAGGCAAGTGTCTGTCCCTCACTGAAAGCTGTGCTAGAAGAAAAATAATTAGGATGGAGAAGGGAAAAGGAAATACTCATCCAAAGGATAGCTGAGCAGAGTAGATGCAGAAAGTTGAATCCCAGAGCAGCTGTTCTAGGAAGCAGAAAATTCCTGGGTGTTTTGTTATGTTTTGTTTGCTTTATTTTTTGTTTTGTTTGGTTTGGTTTTGGTTTTGGGTTTTTTTCCTAACTGTAACTCAGTTCCAGTTGTTATTAAGTGTGAAGAGCCCTAGTTGAGCTGATCTCTTGGTGTTGTAATTTCAATAGCATGTGTCTGTGCTCACAGCAGGTCAAAGTGACATAATGTTAAAACACTGGGCACTCATCTATGCTGACTCCTATTGCTATTGACACTTGCTGAGCTGACCTGGTGCTTGCATACCAGCAACTGACATATTTTTAGAAGAGGTCGCCAATATGAAAGGCTTCTGTATGAAGAAGAAAAGGTAATTAGTTACAACAGCAGAGCAGTGGGAGGAATAGAATTCATTGTTTCTCTGAGACCACATAAGTGCCTGAAAGGCTTTTTGTTTGTTTGTTTTTAATGTATCTATATTGAAGCTTTTTTTTCCAGTCTGGGTATGTGCAGCCTAAACCATTTTCTCTATAAAATAATTTTACTCTGCTGAGAGGCCGCATCACCTGGGGAGGGCTAAAGAACTGTAGGAAAACTAAGCCATTTTCTGCATCCAGTTTTTCTATGTAAAAGCATGACAGTGCACCCTTCTCATCAGAATTTATTTGTTTGTTTGCTTTTAATTTCAAAGGCTTCTTAGTAGATTTGGTCAGAAAAGTTAAAAGAGCAAAGTTTTTTTATAATTGCAATCTTTTGCAATCAAATTTATGACATTTATAAATACAGATGAATGGATTAAAATTCCTAGACAATGGAATATTGTTATTGGCCAACATCCTAGGCTGCATACCTGGTATGCTAAGGTATAATCAAACTTATGGTAGGGTTTTATGTGTGAAAGAAATGCTTGACTGGATTTAAATGGTTTTGATTGGAGCTGATATGATGCATAGTTGGACATAATGTTCGTAATTGCCTATTTTTCTTGGCAAACAACAAGGTGCTTGATGACTGCTTTCTGAAATGTTCACATCTACTTCTTTGCAAAATGTACCATAATTTAACGGTAATTCTAAACAAGCTTGTGTTGTAGTCCACTGGCTTTGAGAAAATGCATTCCTTATTGGCTTAATTTCCCCATTATATCAGAATTGCAGTATCTCTTTTGTCAAGGTTGAATCTTGGTCTCGTTTTAATGACAGTTCCCACAAACACCTTTGTACTTGCTCTCTTTCTCTCTTCTTTTTCCTACAGACATCCTTATAAGCGTATCAAAAAATCAGTCAAACCTGTAAGCAATCTCATATGTGTTCCTCAGATAGACTAATTTTATCCCTTTTCATTAGTACTTGACACAATCCAGAGGAGATATTCTGAGATAGGTATCACAGAGTAATGATGATTCTAGTCACCTTGACACAGGCATGCACACATAGTTTTTTACTCCCCAAGGAGCAGCTCTGCCTCAGAAAGGTATGTGTTCACTGCTTTCCTTGCATCTTTCTTGGCTTAACTCTTCAACATTTTCCAGACTGGAATAAACAGGAAGGACAGCCCTAGATCTTCCCAGAAGAGTTTGATAAGCATTGCAATGACTGTCTAGATAGACAGATAGACCCTTTCTAAATTCTGCCTGTTCTGATTCAATTTGTTTTTTTCTGCAGGATGGTCTGAGATTTTTTATTGTTTATTCACTGTTGCCTCCTGGGCTGTACCTCAGCATGTCCTGAAGATATGACAAAAACACTGGCACCTATAAGGTTGTGTAATGACTGTAGACATTAGGAAATATTACTTCTCGGAAAGGGTGGTCAGGCATTGGAATGCACTGCCCAGGGAGGTGGTGGAGTCACCGACCATGGGAGTGTTCAAGAAATGTTTGGATGTTGTGTTGAGGGATATGATTTAGCTGGGAAGTATTGGTAATGGTTGGACTGGATGATCTTATAGGTCTTTTCCAACCTTGATAATTCTGTGATTCTGTGACATTACAAGCTCAGATGCTTTTTCTCTCTCTTACTCCTCTCCACTAGCATCTTTTAGCACTATTTATTCCATCCATCTCTTAGGTGCTCTCTACTTCACCTATGTCAGTGTCCCTAATATGTGCTAGCCTATTTTCCTAATTTCGTTCTCCAGATTCTTCTTTCAGGACTGAAAAAGCTCCACAATTGACCTGCCCAAATATGTATAATTAACATATTTTTCCCTGGCTTTGGACAAATATCAGGAGTTTACAAATGAGATAAACATTTAATATACTTACATAGAATTCTGTGATGCTTGTGTATGCAGTTCATCTCAGTTGAACTTTGTTATAAGTACCAGACACCTAACTGACATGTAGTGTGGAAAGTTTTAAACACAGAAAGGAAAGATCCTTCTCCAGGTTTGAAGCTGTGGAAAAGTTCCACTCAAGATTTGGTGGGATTTGGGCACTGAAAAAAAAGATGTTACACAACATGCATTTCTCCTAACTAGTTGGCAGACATTCATATCCCCTCCTTATCATCATAACTTAGAATTTACCACTTGCTGGGCCAGTGCATCAGAGGGAAATTGTAATGTTCTCATGTTTGATACAAGAGAAAAGCTATGTGGGGAGCTGATGTGTAGGGGACCCTTGAGCTGAAGTATAGGACATGCCCATCTGACAAACCAAACCTCTTGTTGTAATGACAGAGAACCAGCAATCCCCACAACCCGTTCTTTTAATGGGACAGAAAGTCTGGTCCTTGCATTAGGCCAAACACTCTTCCAGAATTTATATATATATATATAATTGAAACTCTATTGCTACAGCTTGATGAATTCAGATGAATTCCTGAACTCTCTGCTATAATGCAGGGGAAGAAAGCAGATCCTGAATGTAGAGAATAAAAAGACTTAGTTTGAGAGCATAGGGGCAGAAACTTTGGGCTTATGAAAAGATCATAGAATCATAGAATCATTCAGGTTGAAAAAGACCTCAAAGATCATCAAGTCCAACCTCAGCCTAACCTACCCTAACTCCAACAACACTCTGATAAATCATATCTCTGAGCACCACATCCAAATGGCTCTTAAACACATCCAGGGATGGTGACTCAACCACCTCACTGGGGAGCCTATTCCAGTGCTTAACTACCCTTTCTGTAAAGAAGTGTTTCCTAACATCCAACCTAAACCTGCCCTGGCGCAACTTGAGGCCATTTCCCCTCGTCCTGTCACTTGTCACTAGTGAGAAGAGACCTGCCCCACTCTCACTGTAAGAACCTTTCAGGTACTGGAAGAGCGCAATAAGGTCTCCCCTCAGCCTCCTTTTCCCCAGACTAAACAGCCCCAGCTTCCTTAGCCTCTCCTCATAGGGCTGATTCTCCAAGCCCTTCACGAGCCTCGTTGCCCTTCTCTGGACCTGCTCCAGTACTTCCATATCTTTCTTGTGCTGAGGTGCCCAAAAGTGGACACAGTACTCGAAGTGAGACCTCACCATTGCTGAGTACAGGGGCAGGATGACTTCGCTAGTTCTGCTCACCACACCATTCCTGATACAAGCCAGGATGCCATTGGCCTTCTTGGCCACCTGGGCACACTGCTGGCTCATATTCAGCTGACTGACCATCAGCACACCAAGGTCCCTTTCCATCAGGCAGATTTCCAGCCAGATGGCAGCCAGTTTATTTTGGACCATTTTTACTCATGAAGAACCCTGAAGAGTGGCTGGCTGGGATGTTTAAGACAGATACTGAGTGTCCCCCTGCATTTCTCAACAAACAAAATCATTTCCACAGAGCCTGGATGGAGGGGATGCCAAAAGGGAATCTCACCTTGTCTTTTTCATCTCCACAATATTCCTCTTTTCTTTCATTATGAACAGGCCATCTGCAGGGCCAGGGTAGAGAAGTCCCTCTTGCACAGGGGGCAAATGTTTCTGCGCAACAATGCACCAGACACCATCCACAGTACAGGCGACTAGCTTTGACAGACTTTGCCCCATTTGTGTTAGCTACTCAAGGAGAGCTAGAAAAGACAAGTGAAGGTTTTTTAAAATCGTTTCATAATGTCATGTCTAATCGTACATCCAGAGAAACTTCATAAAGAGTACTTACTTATGGTAAAGCTGAAATTCAGAGTATCATCTATTACCGTTTGAAAGACATGGACTTCACATTCTTTTGACTGCAGCCTGGGATTTGGGTGATCTGAGACAGCTCTGCTCCAGAAGGGCCTACAAGCAATAAACAGACATTCCCCTGCTCATTTGTCAGATATTTAGTGCATGATGAATTAAAGCACTGAGAAAATATGCCAGAATCTGCTAGTTCCCTTTATGTGTTAGAGTGCTCAGCATTTGCTGATGATTTTAAACCTACTTTATTACAGAGCAGAAAGAGGCCACACAAATACATTTGTTTCAGTTTCGTAAAGTCGGTTGCAAATCAGATGGTTCAAAGCTAAATAAATGTGCCTACATGAGTTCAGCACTGATTCAAGTGAATTAATCTTATGAAAAGGTATAGGTTTGCATAAAGATGAGGTTTCACCTTTCCTGCTCCCTGACAGCTGTGCTCTGTTCTACTTTATGTGGAGGGGAAAAAAAAGAAAAAAGAAAAAAAAAAAAGAAAAGAAAAAAAAAAAAATGTAAAGGAGGAAAGGGGAGAAATGTCTTTCAGATAATCTTATTGGAAATAAAGAAAACAAATATGTGCCCTGCCTACTCCAGCTGCTCTCCACCCCAGGAGTAACAGTTTGAAGTGAGCTTATGTATAAACAATAAACAAGATATTCTTGGAGCATTTGCTTTGAGCTAGGACTGTGTGTAAGGTATGGGGTTTGGATGTGCTGTCAAAGCAGTTACGTTTTAAAATTAGACTTTGCATTTCAAGTTCATTAAGATAGCCTTAAGCAAAAGCATTTTATTCAGCCTCTCTTGTAAGTATGGTATGATGTGTGAATTTGATGATTAAAAATAACTTGAGTGAGGAATGTCTAAAAATGGAGGAATTAACCACAGTGATATTTATGCAGCCTAGAGATGGATTTCAAGACACCTCTTTAACTCCTTTCTTCCTGCAATAATCTCTCTCTCCTGTTTGCATACTCTGCTCAGGAGCTTAAAACTAATGCTTTAAAATGGGAAAAGGATAAAATGTGATCTCTAGGGCTGGCATACATCTCTGGAGGATCTTTTGGCAATTCGTCATGCCATTTTTTTCTGCATGTAGAAGATAAATCTACCATCTTGTACAGAATTTGAGAAATGGATTTGAGAAGATTTTATTTTCTCTTCCTTTTCCCAAGTCAGCTTAAAATCAATCACTTGGACAAGATGCAAATTACTAATATTGGGTCGAGCTTGTCAGAAGTACTATCCTTGCAGTATGTATGGGTGTGAAAATAACAAATCGTACTCTTCTTCAGAGCAATTAGTATAATCGAGTTTTTCATGAATAGTTATGAACAAGTATCGTCTGTATGTAATTCAACAGAAACCCTGGGGACGGGGGTGAGAAACAAAGAAAAAACAAAAAACAAAAAAACACCTAAGTCTTAGTCTTAAAGCAAAAAAATACTTCAACAAATATCTTGGAACATTAATAACTTGACAGCATCTACTCATCCACAACAAAGCCAAGGCAAGCTCAGTGTTTTCTGCAGCTGCACTGAATAAAAGCTGATGGAAAGTCTCAATACTTAAGAACAAATGATTGCCCTTTAGAAAGCACTGTGATATTAAAATGTTAAATACATATATATTTATATTTTCAAAGCACATTGCGTAGTGTTTTCTTTTAAGGCAGCATGATCCCTGGTGCCTTTAATAAAAAGCAAAGTAACAATTCCTCTTTAATTCCCTGTGATTTCAGCCCAGAACTGACAGCTCTACTAACATTCATCCGCCATTACTTCTAACCACAAACACATTAAGTTATGTAAAAGGGACAAATCAAGTTGACAAATCATTTTAAAACATTTCTGGAAGGTGAGAAAAAGAAATGTAGTGAGAAATGCTCACCTTTGAAGCATTTGTCTCTTCTTTTTATATCTTAATTTTAAAGGCTGTACTCCAATACTGATTTTCATGAAATGATACTCACTACTTGGGTGACCTTACTGTGAACAGCACAGCTACCGATATAAAAACAGTTGTTCAAAATGGCAGAATCAAGCTCCAACATTTCCAGAGTTGTCTTTAATATCTCTTTCAGGCAATTAAGTAATTTCAGATAACAAGCACTTTGGTATGTCTTCTGTGTTATTTGCTCTCTTAATTAAAGAGCAGAATATATTGGCATTCTAGAGTCAAAGGAACACTTCTTAAATGAATCATTCTATTCAATAAAATGTGCCCTTGCGAACACTGTTTTCCTTGATAAGTGCATGAACAAATAAAAGAATGGAAAAGAGTAATTGTTTGGTTGAAATGTAAGGGCACACAAAGTGGTCAGAACTAAATAACCTGGTCAGCAGCCCAACTAATCTACTGCAGTTTGTTTTCACAGCTTTGCTCTGAACATCAGTGCTGATGGCCTGACACTCCCTGCAGAGCCTGGGAGCAAATGGTAAGTCAAGATACCAGCCACACAGTGCCTCACCTGGTATGCCAGAGATTTGGAGGAGGGAGGGAGAATAACAGTTTGTAAATACACTTATCAACTTCACTGGCTTTTTCTTTTTCTCTTCCTTTTTTTTTTCTTTTTTTTTCTTCCCCACAAACTTCCTGTCAAAGCTGCCAAATACATTGTGAGATCATTTAACAAAGTGAGCTGAAACACATCTTTTTCTTTTCTTTTCTTTTGACTTTTAAAATGAACATCAATTTTTAGGTTTTTATTTATTTATTTATTTTTAAATTCTGCCTGTAATGATAATGGGAGAGATTAATGAAATTCAGTTGCACTTTAGGGGACTACACACTGCAGAAGATCCCTAAAGGGTCTGCATCACAAAACCTTATGAAATTCTGCCATTCCAGCCAGCATCCATCTAGTAGAGGCAGCAAGATCCAGGAAAGTCATCACGATCACAAATCAGCTTCAGCATGAGCTCCCATTCTGAGCCATATGACATAAGAAAAAACTCTGAAGAACCAGACTACTGAGCTGATCCTTCCTTTGTCCTTTCTTTGCTGCTTCTGAAGTTAAAAGTTTCCAAATTGTCTTAGAGATTCCACAACGTATTCAAAGCAAAAGATTATTTGATAAGACCTACCTACCCAACTATGCTTTGAGACTTGACCCTACTTGGTGCTGTTTCTTGCTAAGGTCCATCATCTTGTGCCAAAAATACTGCTGCATACAAAATTAGGACCCTTTGCTGCCAGTGAGGTCAAATGGGAGAGCAGCAGTCCTGTCCTCAGCACACTTACAGCTGGTTTAGACAGCTTCCTACTGAGCATCTGAGAAGTTATGAGTTACACAGACAAGTATAGCTGCACTCATTCTTGTCTATAATACCCTAAGAACAGCTATAAAAGGGCAATCAAATAATACAATCATTGCAAGATCATAATTCAGCAGTGACCAACAGCAGGAACCTAGAGAACAAGAATATAATATAGTAACTTGTACCTTATTTATTTCCTTGCCCTCCATGAATTTGCAACACAAAGCCTTCTTGGGCCGATTAGTTGAGTACAGTGGAGGATTTTTCCACTGTATCTAATCACTTCTGTGAACCCAGGTAAACTTTCAGTGTGTCCAGCAGTTTAAGACACAGACTTACACAGCTTATCTGCCATCAAGGCAGTTGCTCTAAGTGATTATTGTGTACTCAGTTTTATCTTGAGGAAAAAAAATAGCAAATATTTGTTTTCCAAATTAATTTTTCTAGCCCACACACCTTTTTTCAGAAGCCATTCATATACAACTTAAATTATTTCTTTTGAATCTGAAGAGTCCTGAAGATTTAGTTGCCTGTTGAACACATTCCGCATCTTTGACCACTGCCATCATCCTTCCCTGTACCATTTTCAGCTTTACTGCGGTTTATGATTTCCCATTCAAGTCACCCATTCACTCAATTAGTGAAGTTCTTCTAAGAGGACACTACGTTTCTTTTTCATACCATGTTTAATAACTCATGACACTTAGCAAACTCTGACTCTCTGCTTGTCACTTTATGGCCAAAAAAAACTTGTTTATGTTGAAAGGTACACCCTTTCACATGAAGACTCTTAAGGGCCTTCCCTTGAGACATCCTCCTACTGAGTTCATCTCCCTACTCTTTACTTTTCTCTTTTTAAATTGGAGCTTAAGTACTTACCTCATGTCCTTTTAGATGCCAGGGAAGTGATCGCTACAATGGCCAATTGTACAGCACCTAATGCTACTGCTGGATCTTAACCAAATGACAACCCAAAATTCTGAGACATCTGATCATCTGAGTAATAAGCATTGCTGTGGTTGCTTATGTATTTTTGTTGCAGTAACTTTAAGTCTGTAACATAAGATAGAAAAAAAAAAAAACAAAAAACACATTTTTATGGGTAAACACAAGTTGACGTATCATAACAATGTTCTATTCATGACTCTAACACAGATTTGTGATGTGTAGAAAATGCTTTTGATAACTCTCTTGGCTTCAGGTCCCAATCGTCTTCTCAGCACTTGTGATCCTTTTTAAATTTAAGGTCTTTAGGGCACAAGATGTGTTTGATTATGGCTGTCTGTGACAAACCATACAGTGATTCTTGAGCTGTTGGCAATTCTTGGATAGAGCTTCATGTTACTATTACAGTAACAAACATAAATCATTATATTATCAGAAATGTAGGTCTGTAGATGCCTTAACAACTTTTACTACTCTCCTTCATGATAGTTTCTATTACCAAAATGAGGTTTGATATCTCTCATAGCTGTAGATTTAAACAGACGATATTTCTTGGTTGTTTTTGTGGCATTTTTCTGACTTTTTTTTTTGTCATTTTGTTTTTGTTGTTGTTTTGTTTTATGGGGAGAGGAGGGCTGGGAGGAACTGGTTAGTTAGAAAAGAGTCCTGTGGGAAATACAAATTTCCCCACAAACTCACCCTCCATCTAACTCCATCAACTACCTTCTCCACACCTCACAACACTAAAACCAACAAAACCCCTACTCTAAAACCAACCACTCCATCATCCCCACCTACCACCTCCATAACCTAACATACAATACATCCCCATACTCTCATTCCCCCCCACCCTCCTTCAATCCAAACAACTCACACAAACACCCCCCTCCAACAATCCATCCAACTAAAAACCATTCCTATCCTACCTCAAACCCCCCCCCCCCCCCCCCCCTCTAACCCCCAAATCTCCCCCCACACCATCACACCAACTCCAAACACCCCTCACACATAAATCATCACCTCATTCATCACAAAATCCCACCAACATCACAACACTTCCCCTCCCAAACAAACAACACAATTACCTATTAAACCAAATCCCCTCACAAACCTTCCACTATACTACCCCCCCCCAATCTCATAAACCCCAACTCAAAATTCCCACCTCCAAACTCTAACACCTCTCCTTTTCCAAAAATCCCTATATCAATCAACCAACCACCTCAACCTCACCCCAAAAACCAACTATCCATCCCCCAAACAAAAAAAACCCCCCCACTTAAACTAATACTTCCTCATCCCCTCCCCCACACACCCCCCAAAACAAATACTTACTTACCCCCTAATCTACAACCCAAAAAACAATATCTCCAAACACACTCACCACCCAAACCACACCAATCCTACTACAACAATTAACCCTCACCTAAACTATCCCTAAACCATCTCTTTCCTCCTCTAAAAATACCTAAACACTTCCACCTAAATACAATCTATACTCTCCTTTTATAACTCCCTCCACCACAATACCCCTTCTAACCTACCAACTATACACATCCACACAACCAAATATAACCCTTCATACCCATATCAAACCATCCACTTTCCCCTTATCACTAAATACATCAATAACCTCCCTCTTCATCCCACTACATCCAACAATCCAAACATCCCTCCTCATAAATCCCCCTACCCACCCCCCCAAACAAACCTATCTCTCAACCCCACATCACACCCCCTCATATCCAAATCCCACCACTACCCTATCTCAACCTATCCTTCCACAACAACAACCCTCAAAATTATTCAACATACACCAAATACTTCCAACAACCCCCACAACCCACAAACACCCATTAACCCCCCCATACTAAACTATACCAAAAACTCTCCACCATACCCACAACCACACATATAACTATATAACCTCTCTCCTCTACTATCATCACAAACACAAAAACACTATAATAATAATCTCTCTCACCCTACTCTCTCATTA